>NW_027507791.1:128261438-128435065 GCF_037356315.1 Lithobates pipiens
GGGACAAGCCAGGTCAACCAGTGCCCAGGGCGAAGATGCCAAATTTGGTGGCCAGTGGAGGGGTTTAACGTTTAAGTGACTGTAAAGTTTTTTTTTTCTGTTTTTTTTTCTGTTTTTTTTTTAAATAACAAACATGTTATACTTACCTGCTCTGTTTAGTGGTTTTGCACAGGGCAGCCCAGATCCTCCTCTTATCGGGTCTCTCTTCGCTGCTCAGGCTCCTCCCTCCTGCCGAGAGCCCCTAGAGCAAGCAGCTTGCTATGGGGGCACTCCAGCTGAGCTGCAGCTCTGTGTTGTCCATTCAGACACGCAGCAGCTGTTCGGCCCTGCCTCCTCTCTCCCGATTGGCTAAATTACTTTGACAGCTGCAGGAGCCAATGGTGGCACTGCTTCAGCCAATCAGGAGGGAGAGTCAGGGATGGCCAAGGGACTCGTGGAAATCGCTGGACAGAGATGGGGCTCGGATAACTATTAGGGTGTGCTGGGGAGGCTGCTGCACACAAAAGGCCTTTTATCTTAATGAATAGAATGCATTAAGATAAAAAATGATTCATGGCCTCTCCCTCACGATCGCTCCAGGCGAATGAGAAGCTTCCTCTGCTTCTGTAATGTGAACAGAAGCAGAGGGTGATGTCATCTCTCCTCGTGCAGCCCTTTCATTCCGGCACCTGAGGAGAGAAGACATCACAGTAATTCTGCACCAACACTACACTGACACTAGCACACATAGGCACCAAACCCCCACCCCAATCATGCCCCCTGTCACAGTGACACCAATAGCAGTTTTTATGTTTTTACTGATTACTGCATTGGTGTTATTTGTGACTGTTATAAGTGTTAGGGCAGTTAGTGGTAGGCCCCTATAGGTTTAGGATACCCCCTACCCCCCCCCTAATAAAGGTTTAACCCCTTGATCACCCACTAGTTAACCCTTTCATCCCCTGTCGCCAGTGTCACTAAGCAATCTATTTTCTGAATGCTGGATTAGTGTCACAGGTGACGCTAGTTAGTCAGAAAGGTATTTAGGTTTACCGTCAGCTTTTTATAGCGCCAGGTACCCCCATATACTACTTAATAAAGGTAACCCCCTGATTGCCCCCTAGCTAACCCTTTCACCAGCGATCACCATATAAGTGTTACGAGTGATGCTGGTTAGTTAGTTTGTTTTTTATACCCGCCGTTCATTATCCAATAAAGGTTTAACCCCCTGATCGCCTGGCGGGTGATATCAGTTAGGTTTTAGGGTCAGTTAAGGTCTTCATCGCCCCAGGCAGCATCAGGTTAGTGCCAGTACCTCTAACACCCAGGCATGCAGCATACACTTCCCTTAGTGGTATAGTATCTGAACGGATCAATATCTGATCAGATCTATACTAGCGTCCCCAGCAGTTTAGGGTTCCCAAAAACGCAGTGTTAGCGGGATCAGCCCAGATACCTGTTAGCAGCTGCATTTTGCCCCTCCGCCATGCCCAGCCTACCCAAGTGCAGTATCAAATCGATCACTGTCACTTACAAAACACTAAACACATAACTGCATCATTCGCAGAGTCAGGCCTTATCCCTGTGATCGCTAACAGTTTTTTTGGTAGCGTTTGATAGAGTTGCTGACAGCCTAGGAGATTTTTTACCTGCAATTCTCACTAGCAGTAAATTTAGAGCCCAAAATGGCAAATCAAAAGGTACACTAGTGAAGCGGCCTACATGTTTCTGAGCATGACAGATAGTGAAGAGGAAGTCACTCATCTGTCAGATTCAGGCTCAGAATACGATCCTGTAGACAGCAGCGGCTCCATGACAGATAGCTCTGACGATGGAGTTGTGGTCCCTGCCAAGGTCAGGCGTACCAGACCCCAATATTCTTCTGCTGCTGATGTGCAAGAAAAAGTGTGTTTATTTATTTCAATTGGCTTTGCTGAATGCTCAGGTGCTATACAGAGCTTCAGGACAGACTGGATCCTTCCTTAAATTCCAGGAAGAGATCATCAGAGCCCTTCTGTTTCCAGACGTTGCTCCACATCACCTTCCCAAATTAAATGCAGTAAGCTGGCTGCATGAGAAGCATTTTCTGTATGTCCTCCCGAGTACCCCTACCCAACGAGCCCCCCCAAAGATTATGCCGTGTCTGCAGCAGTGTGGATATAGGCGTGACACCAGCTATTATTGTCCCTTCTGTCCTGACAATCTTGGTCTCTGCATTTGTGAATGTTTTGAATGCTACCATACACTAGTTGAGTATTAGTGTAGGGTACAGCACTGCACAGACTAGGGCACACTTTCACAGGGTCTCCCAAGATGCCATCGCATTTTGAGAGACCCGAAACTGGAACCGTTAGAGTTACAACCGTTACAGTTACCAAAAAAAAGTGTAAAAAAAAACAACACAAAAAATATATATATAAAATAAACAAAAATAGTTGTCGTTTTATTGTTCTCTCTCTATTGTTCTGCTCTTTTTTACTGTATTCTATTCTGCAATGTTTTATTGTTATTATGTTTTATCATGTTTGCTTTTCAGACATGTTTTTTTTTATATTTACTGTCTACTGTGTTTTAATGTTAACCATTTTTTTGTTTTCAGGTACGCCATTCAGCTGCAGAGTGGATTTATTTATTTTGACAGCAACAGCGTTTGCTCCCATGATACATAAAGCCGTGACTCCAGCGCTGTAGAGGGGGATTTCACCACCACAGTTAACCACTTCAATACCGGGCACTTAAACACCTTCCTGCCCAGACCAATTTTGAGCTTTCAGCGCTGTCGCACTTTGAATGACAATTGCGCGGTCATGCTACACTGTACCCAAATGAAATTTTTATCATTTTTTTCCCACAAATAGAGCTTTCTTTTGGTGGTATTTGATCACCTCTGCGGTTTTTATTTTTTGCTAAACAAATAAAAAAATACCGAAAATTTTGAAAAAAAAAATGTTTTTTTTTTTTGTTTCAGTTTCAAAACTTTGCAAATAAGTAAGTTTTCTCCTTCACTGATGGGCACTGATGGGGTTACACTGATGGGCAATGATAAGGCGGCACTGATGGACACTGATATGTGGCACTGATAGGCGGCACTGATGGGTGGCACTGATGGGCGACAAGGATGGGCACTGATAGGTGGCACAAATTGGCACGGATTGGCATGGATAGGTGGCACAGGTGGGCATGGGTTAGGCGGCACAGGTGGGCATGGGTAGGCGGCACAGGTGGGCATGGGTAGGCGGCACAGGTGGGCATGGGTAGGCGGCACAGGTGGGCATGGGTAGGCACTGATAGGCGGCACAGATGGGAACTGATAGGCGGCATTGTATTATAATATATTGTACTAATGGATGCCAATCAGTGCCAATCAATAATGCATGCCAATCAGTGATGCCCATTGTGGGCACTGATTGGCATCCATTATGGGCACTGATTGGCATCCATTCTGGCACTGATTGGAATCCCTGGTGGTCTAGGGTGGCATACCTTGTCCTTGGCATCCCTGGTGGTCTGGTGGCGTCCCTGGTGGTCCAGTGTGGGCATCCTCGGGGGGGCTGTGCTGATAATCGATCAGCACAGACCCCCCCGTCAGAGGAGCAGCCGATCGGCTCTCCTCTACTCGCGTCTGACAGACGCGAGTGAGGAAAAGCAGATCACCGGCTTTTCCTATTTACACTGTGATCAGCCGTGATTGGACACGGCTGATCACGTGGTAAAGAGTCTCCGTCGGAGACTCTTTACCGAGATCGTAGTTTCCGGGTGTCAGACTGACACCCCGCAACAACGATCGCCGCGATGCGCGCCCCCAGGGGCGTGCAGCGGCTCATAATCCTGATCACGTCATATGACGTCCGGTCAGGATTATGCAACCACTTTGCCGCCGTCTATTTGCTATAGGGCGGGCGGCAAGTGGTTAAAAACAAAATGGTGCATGTATGCCCATCATGAGAAGTGGGTGGATGAAGGGAGGTATTCTAATGGTGGGCATACCCACTGATCAATCTCTTTTTTTCCGTTCATCCCACAGACTGCATAAAAAAAAAAAAGAAAAGAAAAAAAGATTACAATATATGCCCAACAAAGACCAGCAACGTACTGGTATGTTGCTGGACTTTAAGTGGCTATACCAGAATGATGCCTGTGGGTTTAAATATCATCTTGGTATCATTCTTTTCAGCCAGTGGTCGGCTTTCATGTAAAAGCAATCCTAGTGGCTAATTTTGGATATCTCTGGCTCTCTTGTCCTAACAGGGAACCCGAGAATGCAGCCGTTGGTTTCGCCAGCTGACCATAGAGCTGATCAGAGACCAGAATGCCTCCAATCATCTATATGGCCTAAGAAACGGGAAGCTACGAGCATTTCATGACTTAGATTTCGCCAGATGTAAACGCCGCCATTGAGAAAGCATTTTATCACACCAATCTTGGTGTGGTCAGATGCTTTGAGGGCAGAGGAGAGATCTAGAGACTAATAGACCCCAATTTTTTCAAAAAAGAGAGTACCTGTCACTACCGATCGCTATCATAGGGGATATGTACATTCCCTGAGATAACAATAAAAAAAAAAAAAAAAAAAAAATGAAAGGAACAATATAAAAATAAAAAAAAGCAAAATAAATAATAATAATAAAAAAGCACCCCTGTCCCATCCTGCTCTTGCCCAGATGGCACAACCCCCCCCCCCCCCTCAAATGGCCCAATTTTGGAAAGAAGACACCCCAAGCTATTTTCCGAGAGGTATGGTGAGTATTTTGCAGAGCTTTTTGTCACAAAGCTTTGAAAATTTAAAAAAGAAAAAAAAATGTTTTTTTTTCCTTTCTTCAGTTTCAAAAACAAATTGCAAAAGAGTTGCAAAATACTCACCATGCCTCTCAGCAAATAGCTTGGGGTGTCTAGTTTCCAAAATTAGTTCATTTGGGGGGTTGCCATCTTGGCATTTTACGGCCTTCAAAACCGAGATAGGTAGTGAGGAGTGAAATCAAAAATGTACGCCCTTAGAAATCCTGAAGATGGTGATTGGTTTTCGGGACCCTGTACGCGGCTAGGCTCCCAAAAAGTCCCACACATGTGGTATCCCCGTACTCAGAAGCAGCAAAATGTATTTTGGGGTGTGATTCCACATATGCCCATACATTTACCAGATTCTAAGTTGCGGCCTTGCAGATCTGAGCCATAAAGGCCTAAAATGCACCGCCTAAGGAGCACTAACAGCCCTGGTGGAGTGCGCTTTAACATGAAAAGGAGGAATTTTCTTCTTTAGACCATAAGCTGGACAAATTCATTTGGAAATAGTAGATTTTGATGCTGCTTGTCATCTTTTAGGACCTGAGCGGTCTCCTTTAAATATTCTTTGACCGATCTTACTACATCAAGGGAATGTAGTGCCTTCTCTTCCCTAGATCAAGGCTCTGGGACAAAAGAAGGCAGAATAATATCCTGGTTCAAATGAAAACCTGTCACCACCTTCGGTAAGAATTCAGGATGAGGCCGCAATACCACCTTATCCTTATGCATGATCAAATATGTCTCTTTACAAGACAGAGCCTCCAATTCCGATACTCTTCTGGCAGAGGATATGGCAACTCAAAAAGACAATTTTTCCTGTCAAAATAACCAAGGGAATTTCCCATATAGGCTCAAAAGGCTGATTCTGTAAAGCCGAAAAGACTAAATTCGAATCCCAAGGATTTAGAGGTGCCCTGACAGGAGGATTAATTTGTGTTACCCCCTGAATAAAACTACGCACCAGAGAGAGAGAAGCAAGAGGCTGTTGGAAAAATACTGATAAGGCCGAGACCTGGTCCTTGATAGTACTCAAGGCCAGCTTCATTTCCAATCCCATTTGCAGGAATTCAAGGATCCTACCTATGACATACTTCCTGGGGTGCCAACCCCTGGATCCACACCAGGAAACATATGCCTTTCAGACTCTATAGTAAATGAGAGGGATAACCCACGGTCCTTTAGAATGTGGGTTTCAATACCCAAACCATTAAATTTAGAGTTTGTAAGGTAGGATGGAATACCGGACCTTGAGCGAGAAGGTCTGGCCACAATGGCAGGATCCAAGGGACTCCTACCGCCATTTTTATGATCTCGGCAAACCAAGATCTTCTTTGCCACACTGGGGCCACCAGAATCACCTCCTTCCATTACCTGCTTAATCCTGCGGAGAAGGCGTGGAAGTAGCAGAACCGGAGGAAATGCATAGATCAGTGAAAACTAATCCCATAAGAAGTCCAAGGCGTCTGTTCCGCACGCTAGTGGATCTCTAGTCCTTGACACAAAGTTGTCGACTTTGATGTTGAATCTGGACGCAAAGAGATCCACGTCCGAAATACCCCATCTTTGACAGATCGACAGAAAGATGTCAGGGTGAAGGGACCATTCTCCCAGAAAAAATTGTTGGCGACTTAAGTAGTCCGCCTGCCAATTTTCTATCCCTGGAATGAAAATCGCTGATAGGCACGGAAGGTTGCTTTCTGCCCAAGCTAGAACATGATTCACCTCTTTTTTTGGGCTGCGCGACTTCTCGTGCCGCCCTGGTTATTGATGTAGGCCACAGCCGTGGCATTGTCGGATTGAATCCTGACAGAACAATTCCATAGCCTGAGCGTCCAGGACTCTCTAGAATGTTGATGGACAAAGTCCTTTCTGACTTGGATCATTTCCCCTGGACTGAAGCTTCTTCCAGGACTGGTCCCCAGACTAGAAGGCCAGCATCCGTTGTTAGCACTTTCCAGGATACTGGTAAAAAGGATTTCCCCTTTGGAGGTTGCTGGATATCAACCACCAATTGAGGCTCTGACGCACCTCGGGGGATAAGTGCACTGGAAAGTCCAAAGCCTGAACCTTCTTGTTCCAGGCCGACAGAATAGTGTTTTGGAGCAGTCTTGAATGAAACTGCACATAAGGTATGGCCACCATCCTCCCTAACAATTTCATGCACAGCCGAACGAAGGATTTCTCTTTACATTGACAAGTTTAATCAGTTCTTTTATGGAGCTGATTCTTGCCTGGGGTAGGAATACCTTATTTGAACAGTATCTATGACCAGCCCCAAGTACTATAATCTCCTTGATGGTTTTAAGGAGGATTTTTCTAGGTTGAGGATCCAACCTAGGAATTCCAGGTAGCTTACAGCTGAGATTGAACTTTGGTTTAGACCAGAGTGATTGATCTACTAAAAGCAGATCGTCTAAATAGGCAAGGACAGTTATGCCCGGAGCCCTTAACCTGGCTAAAGGAGGTGCCAGGATCTTTGTGAACACACGCAGTGCGGTGGCTAGACCGAATGGCAGAGCCACAAACTGAAAATGATGATTTTCTACCTCGAAGCGTAGAAATTTCTGATGAGCGGGAAATATCGGCACGTGGAGATATGCTTCCTTCATATCGATCGATGTCAAAAACTCCCCTCCTTGCAAAATGGAAACAACCGATCGGATTGACTCCATGTGAAAGGACTGGATATTTAAGTGCCGGTTTAGATCTTTGAGATCTAGAATGGGTCTTACCTCCCTCTTTGGTATTTAAACCGTGAAAAGGTTTGAATAAAACCCTGAACCCTGTTCCTCTAAGGGAACCTCTTTTGGCCCTGGGACTGCCCTTGAGGTCTCTCTCTTGAACCTGATGGTGGAGGCCATCGAGACTGTCTAGAGACAAATGCTCCTGGCACTGGAGAGGAAGCACGCTTAAAGGAGAAACGTTTAAACTTCTTCCTTACCTATAAAAGAGAACTTTTCCCCATTAGAGATCCTTTGGATATATTTATCTAGCTCATCTCCTAATAACTGTTCACCATGAAATGGCAAACTGGCCAAGAGCTTCTTACACGGTGCTTCAGTTGACCAATTTTTCAGCCGCGGGACTTTGCGTGTATGCACTAGTCCTAGCATAAGCCTTGAGGCTTGAATGATAGAATCTTTCATAACATCCACCATAAAACATAGTGCATCTGATACGCCAGCCCATTGCTGGGCTGCTGACCAGGAAGAATCTTAAAGCGGGATTCCACCCTAAAGTGGAACCTCCGCTGATCGGAACCCCCCCCCCCCCTCCGGTGTCACAATTGACACCTTTCAGGGGGGGGGGGGTGGAGATACCTGTCAAAGACAGGTATTTTCACCCACTTCCGGGCATAGACTCCCACGGGAGTCTACGCCATTTCCTGCCCTGCCGCGCTGTCTGCTGGGACACACACGGGTCCCAGTGACAGCGCAGAGATTTCCTATTGCGCGGCGCAGCTCGCGCATGCGCAGTAGGGAACCGGGAAGTGAAGCCGCTTCGCTTTACTTCCTGATTCCCTCACCTCGAATGGCGGTGGCAGCAGCCGAGGCCCGAGCGGTCGATCGGCCTCGGCTGCCGACATCGCTGGAACCCGGGACAGGTGAGTGTCCATTTATTAAAAGTCAGCAGCTGTAGTATTTATAGCTGCTGGCCTTTAATATTTTTTTTTGGGCGGAATCCCTCTTTAAGTTTCTCCACAAAACTGATCCTTTATGGACTGAGATACACGAATTGCTGCAAGAACCGGCTGCGCTGCTGAACTTGCCAGAGACATGTTGTTCTTAAAAAGAAATTCCAACTTTTTATCTGTTGGAATCTTTAACATCTGCGCATTGTTTACCGGACAAGTGAGATTTTTATTCACCGAGGAGATTGCAGCATCAATTGCTGGAACCCCTTTTCTTATAGAATTCCTCCTCCATAGGACACAGTGTAGAAAACTTTTTTGGAGGAAAAAAAAAACGGCTTAACCGGGTGTTCCCCTTTCCGAATATATCAGCTTTTTTTAACCACGAATGGATAGGAAAAGCATCCCCAGATGGGGGAGGCTTTAGTGATCCCAAACCAGAGGTGGGCTCATCAACAGACTGCGCTACAGGCAGCAAAAAGGTTGAGCGAACCAATTTAGTAGGGGAGTGTACCAGCAAACTCTTGTGAGAACTACTCCCTCTATATTAGGATCCTCGGAAAAGGAGATATTAGCATCTTCCAGATCTTTTGGAAGACCTTCCTGATCTCCTGCCCCTTGTATCTCAGGATGAGGGTCCTGAGCACTGGATGGGGATCTGCTATGTTTGGGCCCACTATGGAGAGTGATCATAGCATCAATCTTCTTTTTCCAAACTAGAAATGGTAGAAGAAAAAACCTCCTGTGTGATATATATAGGGGCTGAAGTGTCCAGCGCTGCTGCAACACCAGTCTCCCCTGACGGCTCACTCTGACCGGCCGCATCACTCTCAGAGGAGGATGACATTCTTTTGGACATGGATTTAGGTTGTAAAACAATCAAACCCCTAGAACCCTTTGAGGAGTTCCTGGTCCCTCTTCCACTCATAGCCTGATGCACAAAGCAGAGGCACTACCAGAAAGAAAACAAACACTGCTAGGCTATAGTCCAGCAATAAAATGCTGCTATCAATGCCCAAACTGAAGCAGAAATAATGTGTCAAGGGAAATGCCTGTGTCACCAAACCTGAAGTAGTGCCACCTCTTTGCTCTCGTGTACCTTCACAGCCAGCAGCAGCACTCAGTGTGCTATTAAAAGCTTCCTCCACATGCACCTGGCGTTGGAGAACGCCAACGTCATTTGCCCTGCCCCCCTGTGTTGCCTACGGCTCCACCCCCATTTATTAAAAGGAGGGGTTTTCCTGCGCAAGCGGTGGACTACAGGTATCTTCAGACCCATAGCTACCATGGCGGGGGGGGGGGGGCAGGGTTTACAAAAAAACGCAGAGCGTTTGCTGGAATCCCAGCATAGCAAATCCCCCCCTTTTGCTTATCGGTGGATCTGCTGCTTTGACAGGAGGAGAAGGAGTAAGTGATCGGCTCCTGACACAGCACGGTTTCCAGCATGAGGTGGTGAGTGCTCAATACAGCCCCCAATGGTGACACATAGGCATTATTTACTTAAAGGAGACATTCATAAGAAAATTCAAAGATATTTCTTAGAAAACTCCACTTACCTTCCCACCGCAGGGTTTTCTGTGGTAAAGCAACAGACCCAATCTTCACCCTTCATGGTGGGCTTCATAAACCTTCAGGACCAGGGGAACCTAGAGGTAACCCACAATCCTGGACGAGCAACAGCACCCTGCCAGTAAAACTTTTTGGCCTTAGTACCAAAAAGTACTGGATCCTAGGATCTAGCTCTCTAAAAAACAAAGGATTCGCAGGCAAAACCTAGTTTCTTCAGATACGAGGCCTGGGTACCATTCAATTTGGCCCAAAAAAGAACACTTTGAATGGATCCGGTCAGCATGGCTAGCCCCAGCAAGGATTGCTCCAGTGGAGCTCAGCACAGCACATCTTTACTTGTGACCAACACCTTAGACACTGGTGAAAAAACTGGAGGTACTCCCAGTAGTGGGAGGGGTTATATAGGGAATGCACTTCTTGTCTTAGGGCGTGTCAGTCTCCATCACCTAAAGGTGGCCTATAACCCACATAGTAACCACTATGGCTCTGTTTCCCCAGATTTATGAAAATAAATGTATTTTGGGGTGCAATTACACATATAACCATGGCATGTGTGAGCAATATATCATTTAGTGACAACTTTATTTTTTGTCATTATTCAATCACTTGGGACAAAAAAAATGTAATATTCAATGGGCTCAACATGTCTCTCTTGTGTCTACTTTCCAAAATGGGGTCATTTGGGGGGGGGGGGAGGGGGGGGTAAACTGCCATTTTAGCACCTCAAGAAATGAGATAGGCAGTCAAACTAAAAGCTATGTAAATTCCAGAAAATGTATCCTAGTTTGTAGATGCTATAACTTTTGCGCAAACCAATAAATATACGCTTATTGCCATTTTTTTTACCAAAGACATGTGGCTCAATACATATTGGCCTAAATGTATGACTAAAATTGAGTTTATTGGATTTCTATTATAACAAAAACTAGAAAATATTTTTTTTTCAAAAATGTCGGTCTTTTTCCCGTTTATATCGCAAAAAAATAAAAATCACAGAGGCAATAAAATACCATCAAAAGGAAGCTCTATTTGTGTGAATAAAAGGATGCAAATTTCGTTTGGGTACAGAATTGCATGACCGTGCAATTACCAGTTAAAGCAGTGCAGTGCCAAATTGTAAAAAGTCCTCTGGTCTTTAGGCAGCCAAATGGTCCGGGGCTTACGTGGTTAACTTCAGTGACCACAAATGCACAAGGGGGTGTTAAGTTAGAATTTCACTGCCATGAGGACGGAGGGAGGTGGGGGGGTTAACATTCACTGCCACTGCCAACCAATGCAAGAAGGGAAAGCGGGCACTAAACATTAATCCCCATCCCCCACATGCATTGGTGGTCATGGTAATGTTAACCCTTTCCTCAATTTCAGCCTGCTTCAGTCCCAATCTCCTACTTCCTGTGCTCTGGTGTTGGGTCAGGGAACAGCAGCAATACTAATCCATGACATCAAATACTGCCAGCTGAGCTTACTTCGGCACCCCCCCTCCACATATGGCCTCTGCGCCCAGGGCACATGCTCCTTCTGCCCACCCCTTGTCCCCTGCCCTGCAGAAAGATTTGTACTTACAAAGAAACTGTCTAGTCAATTGAATTCTAGCCAAAGTGTATCCTTGTTTAGCACACGACCACCGAAATATTATGATTTTGCCACTTTTTAATCTTTCTTTATTTCTGCCATCTACCCTAACTATTGTGCAAACTATTGATTTCGCAAAAAAATATGACTTTTCTAACCTATTCATACACAGTTATCGTACATTATTGTTCCATACACTGGTTCACCCAGATAAAGTTTCGCTTGCTAGGTAAATTGATCAGTTGGAAATTGATCAGTTGGAAATACTCACACATCAGTGACTGAAGAAGGGATGTTCTCTTCCACCCATTTCAAATCCTCCTCCTGCCAAATACATATCACATATCACTTAAAAGTCACTGGCTATATAACATTTTAGAATCATACAAAGGAAAACACTTCTAAAGGGATTACATACAGTGCATTCATAAAGTTTTGACAACCTTTCACTTTTTTTTTCAATTTTGTTATGTTGTAGCTCAATACTACAGTTTAAATATTTTTTTTCTCATTAATCTATACTCCATACCCCATGACGACAAAATGAAAACAGAATATTCGAAATGTCTATGAATTTATTAAAAGAAAAACTGAAATACCACATGTACTTAAGTATTCAGACCCTTTACTTTGTTGAAGTACCTTTGTCAGCAATTACAGTCTCGAGTATTTGGGTATGACGCGATAAGCTTTGCACACTTGGATTGGGGAATTTCTTCCATTCTTCTTTGCAAATCCTCTCAAGCTCAGTCAGGTTGGATAGGGACAGACATTTTTAGGTCTCTCCAGAGATGTTCAATACAGATGATCTATTCAGCTTTCCCTCAACCCTGACCAGTCTCCCAGTCCCTGCTGCTGAAAAACACCCCCACAGCATGATGCTGTCACCACACTGCTTCACTGTTGGGATAGTATTGGGCAGGTGATGAGCGGTGCCTGGTTTCCTCCAGACATAATGCTTAGAATTGATGCCAAGGGCGTGGCCTGGAAAGCAATGGAGTAGGTCGCATGTAGTGTGAGCTCCACTGATACATACTCCTTTTTGACATCCTGCCTGCATCCTACGCATCTGTTGCCATACACTGCACCCAAGGATCTATCCTGCTTCCTCCGCTGTCACTGGAGCCTGCCAGGGCCCCGTTTGAGGCCACCGTCGTGAGGCTTTCCGATCCGGCTTCTGCCCTAGGACAGGCCGGAGCTTCGGAGCCACTATAGAGGCGCAACCATACCCTGAATCTGCCTTGGGAAGGGCTGCGGCGTTGGCCTACCTCTCAATCTGGCGGCCATTTTGCTCCACCCGGCAGTGGTATTGATACATTCTCCAGACCTCCCAAACTGCCCTATGCTCCATCCCCTTCTGGAGCGAGATAGGGGCTGCCTGCGGCTGCTGTCAAGGCGCATTCTCAGCCTGCATCTGCTTGGGGGACAGAGCGTGGTTCCAACCTAACTCCTGAAACGCGGCCATCTTGTTCCACCTGGTGACGACCTAGCGATCCACATGCCGGAGTAGTGAGGGAACATGTCTCTGCTGAAAAGGAACTCTGAGGCAGTGGACAAGCTGGGTAAATACCGCCATCAAGACCCGCAGGCCAAAGATGGAGATGGCACATGCTCCACGGTGGATCATCAGTGCGGAGACACAGCTAAGGTCTTGGATGCCATTGCGATGCTGCAGGGGACACTCACCGCCAAAATAGATGGTCAAGATTGACATCTCCCGGCTGCACCAGGATCTGTCCAAGGTAAGAGATAGGGTCACCGAGGCCGAGACACGCATCGGAGCGGCAGAGGACATCCTGCACACCCTTAACCACACCACAGAGGACCTGCAGCGCCAGATCCACCAACTAAATGCTCACCAGGATGATATGGAGAACCGTTCGAGACGCTGCAACCTCCGGTTCATTGGTTTACCTGAAAAGGCTGAAGGTACCAACCCTGCTGAATACTTGGAATCCCTCTCGATTCAACATTTTGGAAGAGAGGCCTTTTCTATTATATTTGCAGTGGAACAGGCGCACCGTATCCCAGCTAAACCTCCACCTGCAGGAGCCCCCCCAGGACCTTTATTGCCAAGTTTCTTAACTTTAGAGACAGAAATACAATCCTTCGACTGACCAGAGAGAAAGGTAACATTACCCTGGGCAACAGCCACGTCGCAGTGTTCCCTGACTTCTCTAAGTCAGGCCCCACTTTTCTGCTGAATGTTCCCTTTGCTGTGGGGGGAGGGGTATTCTCATCTCACCATTTGCTTTTTTGCATAGAAACTCTCCCCTCTTACTAACCCATGCACTGCTGAACATAAGAATGGAGGCTCCCCCTCCTGGGGTTAGGGGGCCCAATCCTTCAGCTTTCCATTGGGGGGGGGGGATTTGATTTGTTGATAGAATTGATGCCAAACATTTCAGTCTTAGTTTTATCAGACCCGAGAATCGTGTTTCTCACAATCTGAAAGTCCTTCGGGTGCTTTTTTTTTTTTTTGCAAACAAGTGGGCTTTCATGTGTATTGCATGGAGGAGAGGCTTCCATTTAGCCAGTCTGCGATAAAGTCCAGATCATTGGAGGGCTGCAGTGATGGTTGTCCTTCTGGAACTTTGTCCCATCTCCACACAGGATCTCTTGAGCTCAGTCTGAGTGACCATTGGGTTACTATTCACCTCTCTTACTAAGGCCCTTCTCCCCCAATTGCTCAGTTTGACTGGGTGACCAGCTCTTGGAAGAGCCCTGCCTTTGCCAAACCTCTTCCATTTGAGAAGTATAGAGACCACTGTGCTCCTTCCACCTTCAGTTTGTAGCCTTCACCAGATCTGTGCCTTGCAATAAACCAGTCTCTGAACTCTGCAGGCCTTTTATAGAGAGGCTTTCCAGATCATGTCTATTCAATTTAATTTACCATAGGTGGACTCCAATAAAGGTGTAGAAACAGCTCAACAATGTTCAGCCCGCACTGCATAGGTTGCTTGCTCTTTTTTTTTTCAGGGAGAGGATAAACATTTACTTGCTTGATCACCCACTCCCCAATAAGATGGCGCTCCCCCCATGTTCGGGTGGTGGACTGTCCCTCGGTATCAACACATCCAAAGCAGGGCTATGGTCTCTGCATTTGACTTGATGTTTTTAGGACCCTAGACCACTGGAACTTGGGGGGGAGAAGATTATGAGGGAACTGGACTAGCAGCAGGGAGGAAAGGAGGATCTGCTAAATAAATCTTCTTTTCCCATAGAACTAAACGAGTAATTAACCCTTGCACTTTAACAGAAAAAAAAGTGGCGATTACAAAGTTTCCAAATAAAGGAAGTGCACCCATTGCCTCCAGCTCTGTAGGCACAGACCCTTAAAGTTCCGTAACTAAACTCCCCAGTATACTTCACGTGCACCTTCCAATGATGTGGTGGTTACATCCCTCATTAGCCAGTGTTGTGTTCTCTGTGGGTGCCGGGTTTTAAGGCCTCTCGACTTGCTGGCGTGCATGCGCATGGGAGTCAATCATACCAGCACAGCAAAAGTGATTCCGGGAATGCATTCTGAGCTGCGAAAGTGCAGCTCAGTTTACATTAATTTGTATTAGTATAGAAGAGAAATAGCATGTCTACTGCAAAAAAAAAAAAAAAAAAAAAAAAAGCTGCCTTCTGACAGTTTTCAGAAAAAGTTAGGTTTAGTTCCACTTTAACACCACCACTACTAAAATTAGATAAAGAGTCTTGTGAATTGTATAGCAACCCATAACAACCAGCAAGCTGAAATGATCCAACTATGCTTATGACCATGGCATATCACATAAAATATTACACAACGATGAAAAATCACTTTCAAAATTCATCTATACTTACAGCTTTGGAAACTTTTGTGTTGCCATTTGTTTCTGGTTTTGAACTTCTCATTTTCATTCCCTCTGTGGAAAAAAAAAAGAAGTAATTACATATCTGGTCGATATTGACTTAGTTTTGCACATGTATCAATCATTGTAAATTTTTAGAAAGAACATGGTGCAAATTCTGCTATGCATTAGCAAAATGTTAGTCCCTTTGGTCAAACCAACACACTACATTTTTTTGCACCAAAATTAATTAAAGGGTATTTTTTCAAAGAATTTGCGTTTAACAAACAGTTGTGCAAATATTTGATGTAAAAAACAATTGCAACACCCGCCATTAGACTCTCTAGGGCCTCTGCTTAAAAATAATATATAATGCTTGGGGGTTCTAAGTATTTTTCTAGCAAAAACAAAATGCTGATTTTTACGTCTGAGGGAAATGTCAGAATTAGCCCAGTAGGCAAGTGGCTAAAACACAGTGGGAGCACAGGGAGTTGGGTACTGCAGGAAGAACGAGCTGTGATAACGTCTTAAATCTACCTGCAGTTTTTAAGATTACATTACAGTATGTGTGGCACAAATGGACCAATAGTAAAACAAGATTAAGACATACTGATAAACTATTAGGTAATAATCAACAGCCTTACGCATGTTTTAAAATTATTTCGAGTGATAAGCAAACTGTTTTGTGCAATATAATGCCTTGAAAAAGTATTCATACCCCTTGAAAATATCCACATTTTGTCATGTTACAATAAAAAAGGAAATGTATTTTATTGGGATTTTATGTGATAGGCAAACATAAACTGGCACATTATTGTGAAGTGGAAGGAAAATGATGAATGTTTTTTTAACATTTTTTACAAATAAATATCTGAACAGTGTGGCCTGCATTTGCATTGCGTGCACTTTGCAGAACCACGTTTCGCTGTAATTACAGACGCAAGTCTTTTTGGGTATGTCTCTACCAGCTTTGCACATCTAGAGAGTGACATTTTTGCTCATTCTTCTTTTAAAAAATAGCTAAAGCTCTGTTAGATTGGATGGAGATCGTCAGTAAACAGCAATTGCCAAGTCTTGTCACAGATTCTCTATTGCATTTAGGTCTGGACTTTGACTGGGCCATTCTAACACATGAATATGTTTTGATCTAAACCAGGGGTGTCCAAACTTTTTTCAAAGAGGGCCAGATTTGATGAAGTGAACATGCGTGAGGACCAACCATTTTGCCTGATATTCTTTGAACCATTAAAATTCGGTCTAAGTGTGATAGTTCGAGCACTAATACACTACCCAGCAAGAATTCTCTTGCCTTTGTGGCTGTGTGTGAGTAAAGAGATGAGCTCGGGTGTGTTATTTGTATATACCGTATTTAATGGTGAATAACACGCACCTTCACTTTAAGAGGGAGGTTTCAGGAAAAAATTTCAAATTTTAAATAAAGAACTGTGAAGCAAAATAAGGGTCAGTGCCTATCTGCAGCCTCACAAGTACCATGAATGCAGCACCCACCGCTGCCAGGAATGCAGCAACCGGTATTGCCAGGAATGCAGACTCACCATTGCGATCAGTGCAGCCTGAAGGATTGCCCATCCATCTGCAGCCTCGGAGGGGACAAGGAGGGAGCGGGGCGAGCGCCAAAAGATTACATACAGGAGAAACTCAAGTTTTCTCGGAGGCCTCTTTAATAGAAAGTCCCACCTCCTTCGATGGACAAAACAGTCATCCAATGGCAGCGCTGGAGACGGGACATCCTATTACAGAGGCTTCCGTGTAAACAGGAAATACTCCTGTGTGTACAGCTCTTGTCCCGTCTCCTCCCTGTTCCCTCCAAGGAAACCAGCGTATAAATCTTTTGTGGCAGCCACCATCATGTTTCACGGTGGGGACAGTGTGTTCAGGATGATGTGCAGTGTTAGTTTTCCTGCTTCCACATGTTTGCTGTGTTCCCCACATAGCTTCTCGCAAACTGCAAATGGCACTTGTTATGGCTTTCTTCTTGCCACTCCTCTATAAAGGCCAGATTTTTGGTGTGCACAACTAGTAGTTGTCCTGTGGACAGATTGTTCCACCTGAGCTGTGGATCGCTAAAGTTCCTCCAGAGTTGCCATGGACCTCTTGGCTACTTCTCTTAATAATGCTCTCCTTGCCCGGCCTGTCAGCTTAGATGGCTGGCCACGTCTTGGTAGGTTTCCATTTTCAGATGATGGCTTGAACAGTGCTCTGTAAGATAGTCAAAGCTTGGGATTTTTTTTTTTTATACCTAACCCTGCTTTAAACTTCTTCACAACTTTATCCCTGACCTTTCTGATGTGTCCTTGGCCCTCATGATGCCGTTTATTCACAAAGATTTTCTAATAAACCTCTGAGGGATTCACAGAACAGTTGTATTTATACTGAGATTAAACTACACAAAGGTGGACTCTATTAGCATGACTTCTGGAGGCAAATTGGTTCCACAAAGTTTTATTTAGAGGTATCAGAGTAAATGGGTTGAATACAAACGCACGCCACACTTTTCAGATATTTGTAAAAAAAAATTGAAAACCATTTATAATTTTCATTCCACTTCACAACTGTGTGCAACTTTGTGTTGGTCTTTCACATAAAACCACAATAAAATACTTTTATGTTTTTGGTTGTAACATGACAAAAAGTGGAAAATTTCAAGTTGAAGAATTTGAAAATTTCAATTTCAATTTTCAATAACTTTTTCAACAAGGGTCGCTGTTTTCAACAGTCAACAAGGAGGACAAGGGGGCACTCTTTACGTCTAGAGGAAAAGAGATTTCATCTCCAAATACGGAAAGGTTTCTTCACAGTAAGAGCTGTGAAAATGTGGAATAGACTCCCTGCAGAGGTGGTTATGGCCAGCTCATTGGATTGCTTTAAGAAAGGCCTGGATTATTTCCCAAGTGTACGTAATATAACTGGGTACTAAAATTTATAGGTAAAGTTGATCCGGGGAAAATCCGATTGCTTCTCGGGGGATCAGGAAGGAATTTTTTCCCCTGCTTTAGCAAATTGGATCATGCTCTGCTGGGGTTTTTTTCCTTCCTCTGGATCAACTGTGGGTATAGAATTGGGTATATGGGTTGGTATGATATTTATTTTATATATATATATATATATATTTTTTTTTTTTTTGGTTGAACTGGATGGACTTGTGTCTTTTTTCAACCTGACTAACTATGTAACTATGTAAGGCACTGTACCAATCAACTCTGCAGGTGTAATTGTCATTTTTTAATATATTCTACATTTAGCTCTGCAATTAAGGCACAAAGTGGTGATATAAAAACAGAGTTGTGTGTATATATTGAAGTTTTAGGAACTGCTACTGGAAACTGTGGTGTCTAAACTAAATTACAGGATAGTATACCAAAGCTTTCTTTTAACATTGGTTCCTTCTGTTCATCATCCTCCTCTTCCTCAGTGAGTGGAGAAAAGGCAAACCTGTAAGAAGAAGACATCATTATGTTCAAACATTACGGACACAGAAGAATGGTGTTGATTTACTAAAATAGTTGAGAATCTTCACTCAATAAATAATAAAAAGTGTTCACTCTGAATACCCAACCATGCATAGGTGGAATAAACAGGAATTATTTCCTTTTACATGATTAGATAATATAAGAAGACCGATTTAGTGAAGCTACATACCGTATATACTCGAGTATAGGCCGACCCGAATATAAGCCGAGGCCCCCAATTTACCCCCAAAAAAACTGGCAAACTTATTGACTCGTGTATAAGCCGAGGGTGAGACATGCCTGTCCATCCCTGTGTGTGTGTCCGTCCATCCCTGTGTGTCCGTCCATCCCTGTGTGTCCGTCCATCCCTGTGTGTCCGTCCATCCCTGTGTGTCCGTCCATCCATCCCTGTGTGTGTGTGTGTCCATCCATCCATCCATCCCTGTGTGTGTGTGTGTCCATCCATCCATCCATCCCTGTGTGTGTGTGTGTCCATCCATCCATCCATCCCTGTGTGTGTGTGTCTCCATCCATCCATCCATCCCTGTGTGTGTGTGTCTCCATCCATCCATCCATCCCTGTGTGTGTGTGTCTCCATCCATCCATCCCTGTGTGTGTGTGTATCCATCCATCCCTGTGTGTGTCTCCATCCATCCATCCCTGTGTGTGTGTGTCCATGTGTGTGTGTGTGTGTGTGTGTGTCCAGCCTACCTGTGTCCCGAGCCTCCGTCCCGTGCCGTGCCTTGCCTCCTTGCCTCCGTCCCGTGCCGTGCCTTGCCTCCTTGCCTCCGTCCCGTGCCGTGCCTTGCCTCCGTCCCGTGTCGTGCCTTGCCTCCGTCCCGTCCCGTGCCGTGCCTTGCCTTGCCTCCGTCCCGTGCCTTGCCAGGATCGCCGCTCTTCGTCGGCGCCTCGGCGGCCATTCTAAAATTCAAAAGCCGCGCCTCCGCCTGTGATAGGCGGAACACTGAATTTCCCAGCAGCCTGTGTTCCGCCTATCACGGACATCGTCTCATCCTCGTCCGTAGTACGAGGATGAGCGGATGTCCGTGATAGGCGGAACACTGACTGCTGGGAAATTGAGTGTTCCGCCTATCACAGGCGGAGGCGCGGCTTTCGAATTGTAGTATGTCCGCCGTCTGTCTGCTCGATACGCTGATCGAGCAGTCAGACGGCGATGACTCGAGTATAAGCCGAGGGGGGCACTTTCAGCCTCAAAAAAGAGGCTGAAAATCTCGGCTTATACTCGAGTATATACGGTAATTAGATTGAAAAAGAGACACAAGTTCAACCAATAAAAAACACACACACCCACCCACACATAACTCTATACCAAGTTCACTATACGGAACACTTATGTATTTATACACGATGATCATTTCTCACCTTAATCTCTTCTTCTCAAGAGAGAATTAAAGCGGTAGTACAGGTTAATAAAAAATAAAATAAAAAAAACAAACCCTGCAAGGTAAAAGGCATAACGTGCTAGTATTTATCACATACTAGCACATTATGAAAGACTTACCTTATAACAAAGCCCCCCCAGCGGTGTACTTTCACCGATGGCAGGGCTTCCATCTTCATCTGGTGTTCCTTCGGTTTGGCGGGCTGCGGCCACTTAAATGGCCGAGCTATGCAGGAGTCATGACTGCAGCACAGAGCTCTGAGGGAACGCCATGGGTGTGCCGTTACTTCTGAGGTCACTGGCTGCTGTTCCCTAGAATATTTCCTAAACGGTGCTTGCTTAGATTTTCATTTACCCTACATGTAAGCTTCATTAGAAGTTTACCTGTAGGTTATAAATAAATAAAAAAAAGAGACTTCATTACCATTTTAATTAAAATTAAATTAGATCAAGATTTCCTAGTCTTTAAATGGGTGATCCTTTTAACACTGACAACTCAAATTTGGGTATATACCAGTCAATTCATTACCCATTAATTACCCATTGGCTTCTCAGGGACTACAGCAGTTAAGATTTTATCCTCATTTTGCATTTTCTCAAAGACATTAATTCAAATGAATGCAACCATAATAAGACGCCTCACTCGGAATGTCTTTTACTCATGGCATGAAACGTGCATAAAGCCATTGGTTTGCGCATGTGTTTAGACAGGTTTATGCATTCTATTGTCAATAATATTAATTGATTCTGGCCATTACAATGCATTAAGTAGCAAACGCTCCTAAATACATTTGCGCATTTTGCGTTTTTTCTGCTCAGAAGTGCCTTTAAAGTCTCCTCTTATAATATGCTTGCAAATGCCTACATGGGCATGGACACATAGGCTAACATGAAGCTGCATGTACAGGCACACAAAAAGCGCCTGTAAATGTTGTGTTTTTTAAGGCCAGTGTGCATAAAACCTTACTGAAAAAGTAGAGAATGTTCACCTTGAAAATTGGAAAATAGGAAAACTAAAAACAGCATGATTTTTTTTCTAGCATATAATTGGGTATCTAGACTGAACACTAGACATGTGCAGAGTAAAATATTTCGTTTCCGAATTTCGTTTTCGTCCGAAAACTTAATTTATTTAGTTACTCCCGAAATTCGTTTTTATTTATTTTGTTTTTCGTTCAAAAATTGCATTCGTCCGAAAATACACATGAATTACGGTCGAATCTGTCTTTGAAGGCTTATGGTGTCTGTCGAATGTATAAAGAAGATTCGACGGAGCTAGTATATAGCATACTTTAGAACCCTATTAAAGTCTATGGAACTCCAACGTTCAAAATCTAAAGTGCTAATTTTAAAGACTAATTTGCAAGTTACTGTCCTAAAAAGTGTTTGGGGACCCGGGTCCTGCCCCAGGGGACATGTATCAATGCAAAAAAAAGTTTTAAAAATGTCAGTTTTTTCGGGAGCAGTGATTTTAATAATGATTAAAGTGAAACAATAAAAGTGTAATATTCCTTTAAATTTCGTAGGGGGGGTGTCTATAGTATGCCTGTGAAGGGGCTCATGTTTCTGGTGCTTAGAACTGTCCCTGCACAAAGTGTCATTTATGAAGGAAAAAAAGTCCTTTAAAATCACTCGCAGCTATTATGAATTGTCGGCTCCGTAATACAGAGAACACTCATTGAAAGTCATTGATAAAAAAATAAAAAAAGCGTGGGGGTCCCCCAAATTCAATTACCAGGCCCTTCAGGTCTGGTATGGATATTAAGGGGAACCCTGCCTCAAATTTAAGAAAAAAATTGACGTGGGGTTTCCCCCTAAATATCCATAACCAGACCCTTCAGGTCTGGTTATGGATATTAAGAGGAACCCCGCGTCAAATTGAAAAAAAAATTGACGTGGGGGTCCCCCTAAAAATCCATACCAGACCCTTTATCCGAGGACGCAACCTGCCAGGCCGCAGGAAAAGAGGGGGGGACGAGAGAGCGCCCCCCCCCTCCCTCCTGAACCGTACCAGGCCACATGCCCTCAACATTGGGAGGATGCTTTGGGGGTCTGTGACCCCTCAAAGCACCTTGTCCCCATGTTGATGAGGACAAGGGCCTCATCCCCACAGCCCTGGCCGGTGGAAGTGGGGGTCTGCGGGCGGGGGGCTTATCAGAATCTGGAAGCCCCCTTTAACAAGGGGACCCCCAGATCCCGTCCCCCCCTGTTTGAAATGGTAAGGGGGTACAAAAGTAACCCTACCATTTCACAAAGAAAGTGTAAAAAATAGTTAAATAAGACAAACACACTTTTGAAAAATTCCTTTATTAAAAATAAAAAAAAAAAAAGATTCCAGCGGTGCTAATCCACTCTTGCTATCCAGCGACGGACGATCATCTCTCCGGGGTCCAGCGATGGCTCATCTGAATCAGCGCAGCATCCTCCTTCTGTCTCCATGGAGGAGACACTGCAGGGATTTCGGCGCCCTGACGTTTCTTATATACGGAGGGCGGGGCCTCCCGTCACCTGACCCCGCCCCCCTCTGACGCAAGGGGAAACCCGGGGTTCCCCGTGACATATGGGTGACCCCGCCCCCTCTGATGTAACGGAAACCTGCCTGTGTTACATCAGAGGTGTGCGGGGTCACCCATACGTCACAGGGAACACCGGGTTCCCCCTTGCGTCAGAGGGGGTCGGGTGGCCCCGTCCTCCGTATATAAGAAACGTCAGGCCGCCGGAATCCTTGCAGTGTCTCCTCCATGGAGACAGAAGAAGGATGGATTCGCTGCGCTGATTCAGATCAGCCATCGCTGGAGAGATGACCGTCCGTCGCTGGATTACCACCGCTGGAATCTTTTTTTTATTTTTAATAAAGGAATTTTTCAAAAGTGTGTTTGTCTTATTTAACTATTTTTTACACTTTCTTTGTGAAATGGTAGGGGTACTTTTGTACCCCCTTACCATTTCAAACGGGGGCGATCTGGGGGTCCCCTTATTAAAGGGGGCTTCCAGATTCTGATAAGCCCCCCCGCCCGCAGACCCCACAACCACCGGCCAGGGTTGTGGGGATGAGGCCCTTGTCCTCATCAACATGGGGACAAGGTGCTTTGAGGGGTCACAGACCCCCAAAGCATCCTCCCAATGTTGAGGGCATGTGGCCTGGTACGGTTCAGGAGGGGGGGCGCTCTCTCGTCCCCCCCTCTTTTCCTGCGGCCTGCCAGGTTGCGTGCTCGGATAAAGGGTCTGGTATGGATATTTAGGGGGACCCCCACGTCAATTTTTTTTTAAATTTGACGTGGGGTTCCCCTTAATATCCATACCAGACCTGAAGGGCCTGGTAATTGAATTTGGGGGACCCCCATGCTTTATTTATTATTATTTTTTTTTTATCAATGACTTTCAATGAGTGTTCTCTGTATTACGGAGCCGACAATTCATAATAGCTGCAAATGATTTTAAAGGACTTTTTTTCCTGCGTAAATGACACTTTGTGCAGGGACAGTTCTAAGCACCAGAAACATGAGCCCCTTCACAGGCATACTATAGACATCCCCCCACCCCCTACAAATTTAAAGGAATATTACACTTTTATTGTTTCACTTTAATCATTATTAAAATCACTGATCCCGAAAAAACTGCAGTTTTTAAAACTTTTTTTTGCATTGATACATGTCCCCTGGAGCAGGACCCGGGTCCCCAAACACTTTTTAGGACAGTAACTTGCAGAATCTTTTCTCTCTGTCAAATCTTTTTTCTCTGTCGAATATTTTCTCTATATAATCTTGGACTAATAGAAGTAAGGTTAGGCACATTCGACCCCAGGTTCTATAGACAGATTGTTATTGTCAGAGTCACATCGAATCTCCTATTCTATATCGAACTGTTGTAACAATGAAAACGAAAATAAAGCATTTATTTATGTCGGATCATTCGTTTTTCGGATTCTGTGCTTTCGTTATCGTCAAAACGAAAACGAAAATAGCTGAAATTTGGGCGAAAATGCATTCGGACGAAAACGAATGCACATGTCTACTGAACACTGCTTCACCTTAACATTCACTTTTCTGGGTAAACAGCCTCTGCTCCTTTGGCAAATTAACCTTTTACAGAGAACAGAAGAAAATTACTTCTTGTGCTGTTTCATCAAGGAAAACAAGCATCCAAGATCTTTGCATTCCTGAATTGACCACTCTTAACCTCCTCTAAACTGCTGTATAATCATAAAAAAACATACTGCAAAAAAGCAAACTTCTAGTACATTAAAGGAATTCCTGAACCCAACACCAAAGAATTGTGTTGCTTCCAAACGCTAGCCATTACACAAACCTTATCCCATGGTCTGCTTTGCAAAAATCTCATGGATCATATTTTGTTTTGCTCTATCCACTAAGTTTGAAAATGAAAAGGTCAGCCTTACAAACCTCTGGCTATTTGCAGATGGCCTCCAAAGGACCATGATGACAAACAGGATCATGGAGAAGAGAAGGCGCCAGATAGCATCATCTACCCAGAGCTCCTGCCAATCCTGCCAAACAAAATTAAAATTAGAGCAGTTCATGAAAAAAGGTGCACTCAAAGTAGCAGGAAATTTACTAGTCTAATGATACATAAAATGTGTTCAATGACAGCTACTGAAATGACAAGACTAATGCCAAGGGTTTAGCTGCCCATAGATAGATCCAGGTTTAGCCAGTTCATCAGGGACCGGCTGAATTTCGATCAATCTATGGCCATTCCATTGACAGAAGACAATTTAATGACCGACTGTTGAGTGGGACTGCTGGAAAACATCATCAATCAGCCGGCTGCAACCGCTGATTAGTGTATTCTGAGAGTGGAGCTGTCCTGCTGTCAGAATACAATGACATTGCAGGAAGGATTCCTCCATCCAACATCAACTGTGTGGATGGGGGGGAAAACATTTGTGTTTTTTTTTTCCAATTAACCAGCAGACCGATTAAAGAAAGTGTCATCCATCTCTAGTCTTTGGCATGTTGGCTGTGTTCACTTATATTCTGTGTGCATACAACACATCCACCCAGTTAATACACTTTGTATCACTTGCCCATCCCTTTAGAGCTAGGCTCTCCTAACCCTCTTATCTTAATTTATAACTGAACTGTCCTCTTTTATTTTGTAAAGAGCTGCACAAACTATTGGCACTGCATAAATTCTGAAAATAATATTACTACTTAAATGTAAATAATGTCAGGCTAGTGATAAATGCTAGTATCATCAACCATGCAAACAGCATTTTTTCATACTGTATCGAAGAGCTGTTAGTTTATTTAGCAATCACTGAGGCTCCAAGTTCAACTTTGAACTCAGACACAGGAATTAGTGTTAAAAAAAACAGCATAAGGGCACTTGTTGATGTGCTTTAGGCTTATGTTGATGGAATTGGTTTGATATCAGTTTGAAATGCTACAGAGATCATTCAGAACCGATTGACAGGTGCATTTGACCTGCAGTTGATCTCCTTCCAATCTACATTTCACCAGCTTCAAGCAGGTTTTAAATTTATATAGACTTGTGTAGGAATGCAAAATCCATATGACATGAACAAAAACCATCAATGGTGATGGTGGGATAAAGTAGTTACCAAAATTCTAAAGATGTTAAGATGTTCAATAGAAACTCACAGATTGACAATCTACGAGGCGGAACTTCATAGTGGTCCAGACAATAAATACAATCGATGCTGCACAGATAAACAAAAAAATGTATTCATAATGACAAAAATGAACAGGTAGTATGAAGAATATAGAAGTATGCACTTTTTACACAAAAAAAATCCACAAAAATTTTGAAAATTACAATTTGTTTACTATAAGAAAATAAAATTAATTTATAGAACTCATCTGCAGTACATGCATACATTACATAAATGGGTTGGACAATTTGGTAGTCTACAACTAAGGAAAAAAATTTTAAGAAGCTTATCTTGATTGCTCACACAGCTGCTGCTGGCCAGTGAAGCTGGATAATCCAGCAGGAACAGGTCAACTTTCAGTCAACGTGTACAGCTGTCTGTTCAACAGAAGCCAGTCTAACAACCATCTTTTTTTGAAGGGACATGCTGGGAAACCAGCATCTGATCAGTGTTTGCAGCAAATGGCTGTGAGCATTGATCAGTGTATTCTGGTGGGGTGGTAGAGATAGGGTTGATTGGGGAGCCCTGGGCTTAAAGCCCCTAGTCCAGCAATTTAGCTTCCTTACAAGATTCACACAGGAAAACCCTACTGTGAGTCCATTCAAAGGTCTTATTTTAACTGTGGAACTGATGAAGGGGCAATTATTTTGGCCCCAGAAACGCTGTGTAAACCAAAAAAATTATTTGCACTCATCATTAGATTTGGCGCTCCTTCCACAGCCGCATGTTTTCTATAAGTTGCTAGTCTAATCAGTCTTGGACCCCTTTTTCCACACAGTCAGTGAATAATATTCAAAAAGCCAAGGATTATTTTAGGTGCAGCAACTGCTGCTTTCAGAAATTTGTTTTTAACTTTGGAATAAAAGACATACTTTGCTGTGCTTTACTTTTAAATTGTGCAACTCAGACAAGCTTTACCTACAAATAATATTAACCATGTTAGCTGTGAACATTGTAGTACTGGCAGTAGCTGTCCTCCATTGCCTAGGACCACCCTTTCATTTCATACTATAGGGTAGAAATGGGCTCAGGTGTTTTCGGGATCCTAGTCCCAAACCACCTGCCTGATCCCACCAGGAAGCTGATACTGCACACACCGGCTGCGGACCGGGAAATGCCTGTGATTAGCGGTGTGCAGTATTGGCTTCCTGGTGGGATCGGGCAGGTGGGTTGGGACTAGGATCCCAAACACGTCTGAGCCCATCTCTACCATAGGGCTGTTTGACAGCCATGCAACTACCATTTATTTTCTAGATACATGCCATCACTATGCAGCTCTTCCTTCTCTTAGACCCAACCCTGATAGTACCATCATTTTAGTACATTAGTGGATGAACGGAGAAAACACAATTTAGAGACTGTTCTATTATAAAGACATATCATGTAGCAGACGGTTTTGTTATACAGACATACCATATGAAAGAATGGCAGCAATATCATAGGTCACATGACAGACAAAACAGGTTGGGGGGGGGGGGGGGTGACAGTTTTCAAATTCAGAACATACATCTTATTTTAAAATAAAGTACAGTATGTCACAGGACAACCAGTCTTACCTACTACAGCCAGGATAAGTGTATTTGTGAAGTGTCTGTAAAGAGACAGCTTGACCACATTCCTTCGTAGCCTCAGCAGCTTCATGGTCTGTGTCAGGCTAATGAAGATGTGCAGCAAGGTTAAGGAAAATGCAGGGCTGCTTAAAGCTCAGATACTATATGTTCTACTTAAAAAAAAAAAAAATAAATCTATTCTACTAACATCTGTCTTATTATTAACTCTAAGATAAGATACCATCTATTAAATGTAGACATTTTAACTAATGCAGTTAGTTATCACTGTTGAAAGCTATACTCCAACCAAGACTGGAAACTGAATAGACTGCCATCAGAAAAATAAAACCACTACAGCTATAATGTGTTAGTAGCTGGAGGTGCCTGCCTTTTCTTGCAGCAACCTTTAACACCTTGTTAAGACCAAATACCAGACCATTTTGACAGGCAATGCTCTTACTTCTCAGTATCAAAGCTTGCCACTACTGCCCATCGCCACACAATCATGCTGGCCCATCCAGGCTGGGTAATTGCACAATAGACTGGCCTGGCATTGGGCCTTAAATGCAACATTTTTAAGGTTGCGTCAGGTATGTGCAGAATTACTTGTGTAACATGGGCCTTACCCTTAAGCCTTGTACACACTATGAAAATATGGGACAAATGATCCTCCGTTTTTTTGTTGCATGCTAGTCTCATATCGAAAATGAAGAGGTTACTAAAGTTATATAAATTCTCGTGTTAACGAATACAACTTCGGAACTGATGTGATGTATTGAATTGTATTTTTTCATTTCCAAGCATGTGTGGTCTTGGTCTTCCAAATTTTGTAAGATGAATACTGTAATGAGTAAACGAAAATCATTTGCTCTAGTATCATATGATAAAATTTTTTGTGTTTCATAATTTTGCATGAACAGTAGTGACCGGCTTTCGAAAGCTGTGTAAGGATCAGATGATCATACGATCGATTTGAAAGCAGTATTTTTATCAGATTTTCTGATCATGTTTACTAGGCCTTACCCCAGTAATAAGCTCTTTCACATACTGTCCTCCTCCGGTAGCTCTGTGTGTGCTGCTGTATCATGCTACAAAATTCTTGTAAGAGCCAAATACACTAGGGCGTTGGAGGCGTCGGTGGCAAAGCACCGCTATTTTTAGCGGGGCTTTACTGTCGTTTTAGTGTCTCTTTTCACTCCCCTGACTCACTTTTTTTGAAATTCTGCAAGCGCACAGCTCCAGTGCGAAAGCCCTCAGGCTTTCACATTGGCATGACAGGAGAGGTGCTTTACAGGCGCTATTTTTAGCGCTATAGCGCCTATAAAGCGCCTCAGTGTGAAAGCGGTCTTCAAGAAATCCTGATGTAGGAGACTTAATGCATATGTGAATGTACAATATATAAAGTGCTGAACAAACTGTCAGAGCTTTATAAATAAATGCATACTCATAAAAAGCAGAATTTGGGGCCAACAGTATGTACTAATTATAAAAAATTTCCTACAGCACTCACATACAAACCCTTTCTGCAAAAATGAACATAAAATAAATAAATTACATGTATAACAATAAAACAAAACCTTGCCCTGCTCCTATTGTACCCGTCATAAGGCACACACATGCTTGCACCGCATTAGCAACACTGAAGCAACACAGCTCAAATGCAACATGGAGCTGGCAATATAGTGTGTCTCGTTTTATTGTTGTACATGTTATTTATTTATTTTATGTTAATTTTTGCACAAAGGATTTGTGTATGAGCGCTGCAGGAATTGTTTATAGTGTTTGATTTGTGCAGCTTTTGAAGGATTTAGGCTCCTTTCGCACAGGCAGGCCACCCAAAAAAAAAAAAAAAAATCCTGACAGACAGACCCGATCGGACCATTCATTCCCTTGCCAACATCCAATCCGCTAGATGGACAGGGATTTTCATCCATCTGTTTTTAGTGTATAGGATGGCCATTGGGTGTAAACAGACGGCTGGTCCGTTTACATCCGATCGCCCATAGAGGACAGTGGGCTGTGTCTGTGTTCTCTCTGCATAGTGGAGCGGACAAGGACAAGCCATCTGCCTGCTCAGCGGACAAATTCCGCGCTGAACACACAGACTCCATCTGGAGTCGGTCCCATGTGAAAGGAGCCTTAGGCTTTATCCTAGCTGGCTATCCCACAGATCTTTCTAATCACTTGCTCTCCTATTTACGCTTGAGTCATTTAATTGTTAAAATGGATGTAAACCCTCTCCTATACCCAGTGATGTGAACAGCCTCAGATGATACACAGGGATGAAACAAATCTCCCTACAGAAGTTCTACATGTATATCTGCTGTCTTCAGCTTTCTATGTTCTTTAGAATTCTTACATCTGGTTAGAATTTTTACTTCCTCTTTGTGCAGTAGAAGTGGTGTCTGGGCATAAACTGTGTGACAGCTGATTGAAGAAAAGGCACACACCCCCACACCACATTGGCAGAAGAACGAGGATACTTTTAGAGCTGTGCTGTGAATAGACCAGCTCTCTGCTAATCTATTCACAGCACCAAACCCAACACAAATTTCCAGCTGCTTTAATCTCCTGTGTCAGAGAGCTTGTCAGAAGTTATCAAGCGGACAAAAGAAGAAAGGAGTAGCATAAAGACATGGAACTTAGTGCTTTAGAGAGAGATAATAAAACACTACATATATGTGCTTAGGTCAGATTTTAGGAATCGGGTTTACATCCACTTTAACTTATAATATTGCCTCCTTTTGAAGTGGATTGATATACTGTATACAATTGTTCTTAGGTAATTACCTAAAAAATATTTTTTTTTTGTATTGGTTGGAATACTTTAAAAACATAACTCTCCCCTTTTGTGGGGGAGGGTGGGGGGTGTTGTGTAAGCAAATAGAAAAACGTAGCATAAACTGCTGCTGCACAAGTCATGTTGTGATTGAATGTTATTAAAAATTACCTTTCCTTTTCAATCTGCATCACTAATTTTCTGTAAAATTCAATGAAACATGGAGGCATTCCATACACCGCTGGTGTATGAAACACCCCCAGAAATGTAATTTCCTGCTTGTGTGATTGGCTCCATGATTTTCCCAGAAATCTGCACTAAGATACAAGTCAAAATTTAGACATCCTCTGCAACAAAAAATTTAATTTTTGGTGAGATACTCTCAAGGGGTTAATCACTTCCAAAAGGATCCTCATTAGAACACTGCAAATGCATAAGCTGGTTAAGAATGAAAATGTTACCTTTTCAAAATCCCCGTTGCAGTTAATAATAGGATTTTTTCTACAGCTTACCTGTAAAAATCCTTTTCTTGGCATAAGTCATGGGACACAGAGCAGCCATAATAACTAACTGGGTTATACGCCACCTATAGGTGAATGGACACTGGCAAATCAAAAAAGACAGGAAGTTCTCCCCTATATAACCCCCCCTACACAGGAAGTATCTCAGTTTTGTAGCAAGCAATAAACTTCCCAGACAAGAGGGGAGGGATCGCTGTGTCCAGTTATGTACTCCAAGAAAAGGATTTTACAGGTAAGCTGTAGAAAAATAGGATTTTTAAAACAGCTTACCTGTAAAATCCTTTTCTTTGATATACATCAGGGGACACAGAGCCATAGTAATAACTATATGGGCTATATCGGTGTATCAGGTGCTGGACACTGGTATGCCTCTTAAGGCGTGAACTTCCCCCATATATCCCCTCCCACTACTGGGAGTCCTCAGTTTTGTAGCCAAGCAATATAAGTGTATAAGAAGAAGGGAGGGACCTCTGTGTCCCCTGATGTACATCAAAGAAAATGATTTTACAGGTAAGCCGTTTTAAAAATCCTATTTTCTTTTCTTACATCAGGGGACATAGACAGAGCCATAGTAATAACTATATGGGATGTCCCATAGCAATGGCAACTGAAGGGGGGGGGAGACGGAACAAAAAAACAGGAGGCCAGAGGACTCCTACTACAGCCTGCAGTATATGCTGTGCCCAAAGGCAATATCCTCATGACCTTTAATATCAATTTGATAAAATCGGATAAACGTATGAACCGGAGACCAAATCTTGCCATGGAGGCCTGATGATAATCACCCTGGATGAGCGTGCTCTTAATATGAGAAGGAAGAATTTTCTTCTTTAAGCTGAAGCTTGATCAATCACTTTGACAAATCCATTTGGAAATAGTGGACCTTCATGCTGCCTGTCCACATCTTGGACCCTCTGGCAGTCCAAAAAACCTGTGTTTGTGAACCTGAATGGTGGCCTTTAAATAAACTCTGATCACTATTACTACATCAAGAGAATGTAGTGCTTTCTCTTCCCCAGATTAAGGCTCTGGTGAGAAAGAAAGAAGAATATCTTGGTCTAAATGAAAACCTGTTACCACTTTTGATAAGAATTCAGGATGAGGACATAAAACCACCTCATTCCTATACATGAAGAAATATGGCTCTTTACAAGACAGAGCTGCTAGTTCCAATACTCTCCTAGCAGAAGAAATGACAACCAGAAAAATCTTTCTTTTCAAAAGAATCAAGGTAATTTCTCGTAAGGTTCAAATGGCTGATTCAGCAAAGCAGATAAGACCCATCTTAAAGCGGGAGTCTGCCGGGACTCCGCGTTTTTTTTTTTAAAAGCCAGCAGCTACAAATACTGCAGCTGCTGACTTTTAAAATAGTGACACTTACCTGTCCAGCGCGCCCGCGATATCGGCACCCGAAGCCGATCTGTAGATCGTTTCTCGGGTGCTGCCGCCGCCATCTTGGGTATGAGAATCAGGAAATGGAGCCTTTCGGCTTCATTTCCCGGTTCCCTACTGCGCATGCGCGAGCCGCGCTGCGCAATAAGGACAGTCCCCGCTGCCTCTGGGATCTGTGTGTTTTCCCAGCAGGCAACGGGGCACTTGCGGAAAGGGGCGGGCACTTGCGGAAAGGGGCGTAATCTACGCCCCTTTCCGCAGAGAGCTATCCCGGAAGTGGGTGCATTTACCTGGATTATCCAGGTAACTGCACCCCCCTCCCCCCTGAAAGGTGCCAATTGTGGCGCCGGAGGGGGGGAGGATTCCGATGAGCGGAAGGTCCATTTTAGGGTGGACCTCCGCTTTAAATCCCAAGGATTTAGAGGTGCCTTGATAGGGGGAATAAATGTGTTAACCCCTGAATAAGCTACGCACCAAGAGTGGGAAGCAAGAGGCTATAGGAAAAACTCTTACAAGGCCGGGATCTGGCTCTGATGGAAGTCAAGACCAGCTTCATTTCAGATCCTATATGCAGGACATCAGGAATCCTGCCTATTGACATACTTCCTGGGATGCCAACCCCCAGATCCATACCAAGAAACCTATGCATTCCAGACTCTAAAGTAAGTGATTCTGGAAGCCAGCTTTCTGGCATTAGACAAAGTAGACACTACCAAAGGAGATCACCCACAATCTTTATATAGAGTGGGATTCAAAAGTCATACCTGTTAAACCTGTTAAACCTTTTTCCCGTAAGGTAGAATGAAATACCGAACCTTGAGCAAGAAGGTCTGGCTATAATGGCACAGTCCGAAGGACTCCTACTGCCATTTTTATGATCTCAGTAAATTAAGATCTTCTGGGACCTGCTGGGGCCACCAGAATCACCTCCTTTTCCTGCTTAATCCTGTGGAGAAGGTGCGGAAGTAGTAGAACTGGATTAAATGCATGGATCTGTGAAAACTGATCCAATGGGAAGACTAAAGCGTCTGTTCCGCCTGCTAGCGAACCCCTTGTTTGACATAAAGTTCTCAACCTCGTTAATGAATCTGGACGCGAATAGGTCCATGTCCGGAATACCCCATCTGACATATTGCTAGGAAGATGTCGGGGTGAAGAGATCATTCTCCCAGAACTAATTGTAGTGCGCCTGAAAAATTAGAATTGCAGATAGGCAAGGAATGTTGTGTTCTGCCAAAGCTAGAACATTATTCACCTCGTTTTGGCTGCACAACCTCTCGTGCCTCTCCTGGTGATCGATGTAAGCCACGCCGTGGCCTTGTCAGACTGAATCCTGTGAGGACAGTCCTGTAGTCTGACCGCCAAGATTCTAGGGTCAGATGTACTGCCTGAAACTTCCAAAAAAAAAGTTGATAGGCAAGGTCCTCTAACCTGGACCATCTCCCCTGGACAGAATCTTCTTCCAGGGCTGCTCCCCCGCCTAGAAGGCTGGCAACTGTTACACCTTCCAGAATAAAAAGATTTTTGCTGGATAACCACCACCAATTTAGGCTCTGACCTATGTCGGGAGGCAAGCGTATTGGAAACAAACAAGGCCTGAATCTTCTTTATTCCAGACCGACAGGATGGTGTCTTGAAGTAGTCTTTGAGTAAAACTGCGCGTAAGGGACGGCCTTGAAGGAGGCCCTCTAAAAATCTGCACAGCTGAATGAAAAAATTTCCTTTGTTTTGATAAGTTGAATTAATCCTACAATGGAACCGATTGTCATCTGGGGTAAGAATACCTTCTTCTGTATGGTATCTATAACCAGCCCCCCAAGTACCGTAATCTCCTTGATGGTTTTAAGGAGAATTTTCCTAGGTTGAGAATCCAACCTAGAGATTTCAGATATTTACGGCTAAAGATCAGACTCTGGTTTTAGACCCGAGACTGAATGATCTTCAGGCTAGGACCGTTATGCCTTGCGCCCAAACCTGGCTAAAGGAGGTGCCAGAATCTTTCAGAACATTCGTGGTGCTGTGGCTAAGCCGAATGGCAGGGCGACAACTGAAAAAATAATTGTATATTTCAAACTGCAGAAATTTCTGGTAAGCGGGAAACTTTGGCACATGGAGGTATGCAACTCCCCTCCTTGCAGGATGGACACAGCTGATCGAATTATGAAAGGATCGGATGTTTAAGTGCAGATTCAGATCTCCAAGATCTAGAATGGGTCCTACCTCTCTGTTTGGCTCTGGCACCCTAAAAGGTTTGAGCCAAAACCCCCTGTTCCACTAAAGGAATCTCTGATATCACCGACTGGGATAACAGCTGATCCAGAGGCCAGAACAAGAGACTTCTTCCTTTTCTCTGGATCCTTAGGAACATTCTCTGAGGAGAGGGAAACTCATGCATAAAGACTGCCGCATCAGCAGCCCAAGGACCCCACAGACAGCACCCAAACAGGGACCTGAATCCCAGACCCTCAGATCAAAAGCCGACTGAGCCATCCAGGCTGTTGGAACTCTAGTCGTAACCTAGAGAAAAAAATGCACAAATCTCTCTGCTCTTGACATTGTTCCTGTAAGATTTTGAGAATGGCAGGACCTTTCCCCTCACCCAAACGAGTGGGGGTGCTCCTTCATAAGAAGACTTTAGCATTCTGCTTTATGGGCTCTCTGCCCCCCAAGATCCTGGTGTTGCCCTTGCGAACTTTCTCCTGAACCTGATGAATGAGACAGTCGAGACTGCCTAAAGGCAGATGCCCCAGGCATTGGAGAGGCCGCACGAATAAAGGAGACCTTCAGGAACCGGGGAACTCTTAGGTTAACCCACAATCCTGGACCTGCGACAGGACCCTGCCAGTAAACTTTTTTTGGTTTTACTACCAAAAAGTACTGGATCTCAGGGCCCAGCTCTCAAAGAGAAGCATTCGCAAGCAAAACCTTGTTTCTTCGGATTACGAGGCCCGGGTACCATTCATTTAGCCTATTACAAAGAAATCAGAAGGGATCCGGTCAGGATGGCTGGCTCTCATCAAGGATTACTGCCCATGGAGCTTAGTACAACACATCCTTACTCGTGCCCAACACCTTAGACACTGGTGAAAAAACTGAGGACTCCCAGAAGTGGGAGGGGTTATATGGGGGAAGTACATGCCTTAAGGGGCGTGCCAGTGTCCAGCACATGATATGCCGATATAACCCATATAGTTATTACTATGGCTCTGTATTTCCTGATGTAAGAAAAGAAAAATCCTATTTCCTTTATTGTACATCGCGTGACAAAGAGCAGCCATAATAACTAACTGGGACGTATCAAAGGAATGATTTTGAGGGGAGGGAACCCATTATGACCAAAGAAACACCATCAGAACAACATGATCTATATTGCTGCCTGCAGTACACGTCATCCAAATGCAGCATCCTCCCGAATCCTAATATTCACTTGATAAAACCTAGTGAATGTATGCACCGAAGACCAAGTAGCAGCCTTCCAAATCAGAGCCATTGATGCTTGATGAACTGCCCATGAAGCACTCACCCTCCTGGTAGAGTGTGCCCTTAATGGAAAAGGTGGAGCCTTAACCCTTAATCCATACGCCTGAACAATAATTTTGTGAATCCACTGGGAAATAGTTGACTTAGACGCTGCCTGTCCCTTCTTGGGACCTTCTGGCAATATAAACAGAGCATCAATCTTCCGAATCTGAGCCGACATGTTCAGATAGATCCCAATAGCTCGTACTACATCAAGACAATGAAATAATTTCTGTAGATTGTGGATTTGGAAAAAAGGAAGGCAGAATGGCCTCTTGATTCACATGAGAACTAGACACTACCTTAGGCAAAAATTCTGGTTGTGGCCGCAATACCGCCCTATCTTGGTGCAAGATCAAATATGGTTCTTAACAGGAGAGAGCCGCCAATTCCAACACCCTCCTGGCCGATGTCACTGCAACCAACAAAAAAAAATTCTTGTCACATGGACCAGAGGAATCTGCCGAATAGACTCAAAAGGTTACCACTGTAAGACCCCCAGAATTAAATTTAAACCCCATGGGCACAGAGGTGGCCTGACCAGGGGAAGCACACAAATTATCCCCTGTACAAATGTTCGTACTAAGGAGTGAACAGCAATAGGCCTCTGAAAAAAAATTGCTAAGGCCGAAATTTGACTTTTGATTGTACTTAAAGTCAGATTCATTTCCACCCCTTTTTGCAAAAATGCCAGAATTCCTCCAAAGATATACAGTAGCTCACAAAAGCAAGTACACCCCTCACATTTTTGTAAATATTTTATTCTATCTTTTCACGTAACAGAAATTACACTTTGCTATAATGTAAAGTAGTGAGTACACAGCTTGTATAACAGTGTAAATTTGCTATTCCCTCAAAGTAACTCAACTCATAGCCATTGATGTCTAAACCACTGGCAACAAAAGTGAGTATACCCCTAAGTGAAAATGTCCAAATTGGGCCCAATGTGTCAATATTTTGTGTGGCCACCATTTTCCAGCACTGCCTTAACCCTCTTGGGCATGGAGTTCACCAGAGCTTTATAGGTTGCTAATGGAGTCCTCTTCCACTCCTCCATGATGACATCACAGAGCTGGTGGATGTTAGAGCCCTTGTGCTCCACCATCTTCCATTTGAGGATGCCCCACAGATGCTCAATGGGGTTTAGGTCTGGAGACATGCTTGGCCAGTCCATCACCTTTACCCTCAGCTTCTTTAGCAAGACAGTGGTCATATTGGAGGTGTGTTTAGGGTCGTTCTGTTGGAATACTGCCCTGCGGCCCAGGGAGTGGATCCTGTTAAGCTTCAGTATGTCACAGTACATGTTGGCATTCATGGTTCCCTCAATGAACTGTAGCTCCCCAGTGCAGGCAGCATTCATGCAGCTCCAGACCATGACACTCCCACCATCATGCTTGACTGTAGGCAAGACACACTTGTCTTTGTACTCCTCACCTGGTTGCCCCCACACACGCTTGACACCATCTGAACCAAATAAGTTAATCTTGGTCTCATCAGACCACAAGACATGGTTCCAGTAATCCATGTCCTTAGTCTGCTTGTCTTCAGCAAACTGTTTGCGGGCTTTCTTGTGCATCATCATTAGAAGAGGCTTCCTTCTGGGACAACAGCCATGCAGACCAATTTGATGCAGTGTGCAACGTATGGTCTGAGCACTGACAGGCTGACCCCCACCCCTTCAACCTCTGCAGCAATGCTACCAGCACTCATACGTCTATTTCCCAAAGACAACATCTGGATATGGCATTGAGCACGTGGACTCAACTTCTTTGGTTGTTCTGAGTGGAACCTGTCCTGTTAAACCACTGTAAGGTCTTGGCCACCATGCTGCAGCTCAGTTTCAGGGTCTTAGCAATGTTCTTATAGCTTAGGCCATCTCTATGTAGAGTAATAATTATTTTTTTTGAGATTCTCAGAGAGTTCTTTGCCATGAGGTGCCATGTTGAACTTCCAGTGACCACTATGAGAAAGTGAGAGCGATGACACCAAATGTAACACAACTGCTCCCCATTCACACCCGAGACCTTGTAACATTAACGAGTCACATGACCCTGGGGAGGTAAAAATAATAATTGGGCCCAATTTGGACATTTTTACTTTGTACTCATTTTTGTTGCCAGCGGTTTGTGTCGAGTTATTTTGAGGGGACAGCAAATTTACACTGTTATACAAGCTGTACACTCACTACTTTAAATTGTAGCAAAGTGTCATTTCTTCAGTGTTGTCACATGAAAAGATATAATAAAATATTTACTAAAATGTGAGATACTGTATATTGGGGGATGCCATCTCCTGGCTTCACACCAGACAATGCAGGATTTCCAGACTCTACAGTAGATACTCCTAGAGACTAGCTTCCTAGCATTTAACATGGTAGGCAATACTGGCCCAGAGATGCCCCGGTCCTTTAAAATCCTGGTTTCAATAACCAAACCATTACATTTAGAGACCGTAAAGCAGGATGGAATATCAGACCCTGCAAGAGCAGATCCGGACAGAGTAGAAGAACCCAAGGGTTTCCCACCGCCAATTTTTCAATTTGTGCGTACCAAGTCCTTCTGGGCCAGACTAGAATCACCAGGTTTCTCTCTTCCTGGATCCTGCATAGTAGTCTTCGCAACAGCGGGATTGGAGGGAAGGTATAGATCAGAGAGAACTGATCCCACGGAATTACTAAGGCATCTGCCCCTAATGCAAGTGGGTCCCTGGTTCTACATCCGGAACCCCCCCATCGATGGCAGATCAACAAAAAGATTTCGGAATTTAGGGACCACTCCCCTGAAAATATCTGATGGTGACTCAAAGTCCGGCTGCCAATTTTTCACTCCCGGAATAAATACCGCTGATAGGAATGGAACAAATGTTTCTGCCCAGGTCAGGATGCGACCCACTTTCTTCTGGGCTGTCTGACTCCTGGTGCCTCCCTGGAGATTGCTATATGCCAAAGCCATGGCGTTGTCGGACTGGACCCTCAAAGGACATCCCTGTAGTCTGGAAGTCAAGAAGCTTAGGACCAAGCGAGCTGCCCAAATCTCCAAAATGTTGATGGGCAAAATCCTCTCCTTCCAGGACCACCCTCCCCGGACAATGGCCTCGGCTAGGATTGCCCTCCATTCGGAGAAACTGGCATCTGTCTTCGCCACCCTCCAGACCACAGATAAAAAGGACTTTCCTTTTTCCAGATTCTTGGCCATCATCCACCATCTGAGACTCTGAGGCACTTTCAGTCAAAGAGATATGTGCCAATCCAGAGCCTACACAGTCTTGTTCCAGACAGAATGTTGTTCTGAATGGACAGTGCCTGAAAAGCGATTCAGGAGAGCAACAAGGGCACTTTTAATCCCTTCTTCGGCCACTAGCGGGGGTAAAAAGCACCCTACTAGTGGCCGAAAAGCTAGTTCAAGCAGCGCTAAAAAAATTCCCAGATTTTTAAATACAGCTTACCTGTAAAATCCTTTTCTTTGAATAAATCACGGGACACAGAGCAGTTATTCATGACTATCTGGGTTATACGCTACCTCTAGGTGATTGGACACTGGCAATCAATAGCAAGAAGGTTCCTCCCATATAACCCCTCCCATACGGGAGTTACCTCAGTTTTGTAGCAAGCAATGAAGAGTGCCAGGAGAGAGGGGAGGGATCTCTGTGTTCCGTGATGTATTAAAAAAAAAAAAAAAAAGGATTTTACAGGTAAGCTGTATTTAAAAATCCGTTTTTCTTTATCATACATCACGGGACACAGAGCAGTTATTCATGGCTATCTGGGATGTCCTAAAGCAGGGCTTGACAAATTTGCTTGGAATCTAGAAGCCAGTTAAAAAAGTTAGGAGCCAGGTCGGTAACGGCAATCCGGACCGGTCCCTGGTCTGACATGGAGACGAGTGAGGGGAAGATAGCGCGCCACCACCTGTCTGCAAGTCATTGCCCATAGCTCTTAGAGGGACATTTTTTTTTTTTTTATTATTGCATTTTAGTGTAAATATGAGATCTGAGGTCTCTCTGACCCCAGATCTCATATTTAAGAGGACCTGTCATGCTTTTTTCTTTTACAAGGGATTTTTCACGTCCTTGTAATAGGAATAAAAGTGACTTTTTTTTTTTTAAAAGAACCGTGAAAAAATAAAAAGTTAAAATAAGAAAACATTTTTTTTTTTAAATGTGCCCTGTCCCGCCAAGCTTGCGTGTAGATGCGAATGTTACTAGCGCCCGCATAGGAAAGCGGTGTTCAAACCACACGTGAGGTATCGGCAGAGCGAGAGCAATAATTCTAGCCCTAGACCTCCTCTGTAACCCTAAATGTGCAACCTGTAGAATTTTTTAAACGTCGCCTATGGAGATTTTAAAGGCTAAAAGTTTGTCGCCATTCCATGAGCGGACGCAATTTTGAAGCGTAACATGTTGGGTATCAATTTACTCGGCGTAACATTTTTCACAATATAAAAAAAATTGGGCTAACTTTACTGTTGTTTTTTTAAATTAAATATTTTTTTCCCAAAAATGCGCTTGTAAGTCCGCTGCATAAATACGGTGCGACAGACAGTATTGCAACGACCACCATTTTATTCTATAGGTTGTTAGAACTCCTAAACATTATATATATTTTTTATTCTAAGCAAAGGTTAGGAGATGGGCGGGCAGTGAATGCTCCATTAACATTGCTGGCTGTCATACCAACAGCCACAACTAGATGGCGCCAGATTACAGAAGGAAACATAGGACCGCAAAAGGCCTCAAAGCCGCGGCCTCAATTACCGGCCGGCAGCGGCGCGGCCCGACGCAATCACGCCAGGGGGGGGGGGGGGGGGTTAGGAGACAGGATACCCCCCGCTGTGTTGCCCCAGGCGCCAGGTCGCCAATTCTAGTTGCAAATGCGACCTGGCGCCTGAGGTTTGTCGAGCCCTGCTAAAGCAATGCACCTGAGGGGAGGGATACACAGCTTAGACAAGTCCCAACTGTTCTTTGGCATTATAAGGCTGCCTGCAATACGCTATGACCAAAGATTGTCTCTTCTCGAGACCTGACATCCACCTGATAAAATCTGGTGAACGTGTGAACTGAAGACCAATCGGCTGCCCTGCAGACCTGAGCCAAAGACACCTGTCGATGCACTGCCCATGAAGCACTAACCCCTCTAGTGAAATGTGCTTTCAGGTCTTTCGGTGGAATCCTATGCCTCAACTCATATTCCTGAATGATAGTTTGGCGAATCGACCTTGAGAAAGTTGAAGTCGTAGCTGCCTGTCCTTTCTTAGGACCCTCAGGCAGATTAAAGAGAGAGTCAGTTTTCCTGAAAGGGGCTGACGCCCTTAAGTAGACTTTAATAGCCCTTACTACATCCAGAGAGGGGAGTAACTTTTCTTCCTTAGACCCGGGATTTGAAAAAAGGAGGGCAGAATGATATCCTGATTCAAATGAAAATTGGAAACTACCTTTGGCAAAAATTCCAGACGAGGGCGCAAGACTGCCCTGTCCTGGTGCAGAAAGCATGAAAGGGCGGTTAGCTCCGACACTCTTCTGGCCGAAGTTATGGCCACCAAGAAGACTAATTTCCTGGTCAATAAGACCAAAGGAATCTGCTTAATAGGCTCAAAAGGAAGATACTGAAGGACTGACAGTACCAAATTCAATTCCCAGGGGCATAAGGGGGGCTTAATTGGTGGTCTTAGGTGTGTCACTCCCTTGAAGGTAAGCACCAAGAAATGGGCTGCAATCGGTCTTTGGAAAAAAACAGATAAGGCCGAAATCTGACCTTTAATTGTGCCCAAGGCCAATCTTAAGCGTACCCCTGCCTGAAGGAAAGCAAGGATCTTTCCAATTGTATACTTACGAGGGTTCCAACCTTTCCTTTTGCACCAGGAAATGTATGATTTCCAAACCCTGTAGTAAATGGCCCTGGAAACCGGCTTCCTAGCATTTATCAAAGTGGATAAGGCTGCACCTCTAACCCCGTGGTCCTTTAACACCCTGGCTTCAATAGCCAGGACCATAAAGCAGGATGGAATATTGGTCCTTGGGACAATAGATCCGGGCATAACGGAAAAAGGGTCCAATCACCTAAAGGTAGCGTATAACCCAGATAGTCATGAATAACTGCTCTGTGTCCCGTGATGTATGATAAAGAAAAGCGGCACTTTAATGCTAACATGGCTGCGACTCAGTGTGAAAGGGGTCTTACAGCATATTGTAAAATATCTAATCAGGTCTGCCTTATTTACATTTTGTATCTAGAAAAAAGGAACAATTCAAACCGATCTCAGTGTAATCATGCTGTATTCCCAAATTATTACAACCCTAATATTGTAGCTATTCACTGCATTGCTTCATGGCTCAACCTGGCCAAATGTTAATCTTGTATGGATATATAGCATTACAAAGGTCATAGTTGTGACCACTTTTAGTTAACAAAATAAAAAACTAAAACTGAAAAAAATAGTGGAACTTCTACTTCTCATGTTTAAGAATAAATAAAAAAATAAACCCAATAACAAAAAAGTAAGACAATACAACTCTTCATTCAGTACATGGTATCTGTCAGGTTCTCGCAGAAACAGCCTTTCTGTGACTCAGCTTCTGCATACTAATTCCAGGGCAGACACTGACTACCTTGGTGCTAGTATGTGACACGAGCAATGGAATGGATGCTGCAACCAAATTCTGTTCTTTAACACCAACATTCCCTAAAAATTACAGTCGTATTACAGCCGTATTCAAAAGGGCAAAGCGTGATAACATGGAACACCCAATCACAGTCTTTAAAGTGGTTGTAAACCTTTGAAATTTTAAATGAAAATGCATATCCCTTTATAGTGTGTACTAGCCTTAATTCAAAGCACCTAGTGTGATTTGTCCCCTTATTTTGCCACTGTCTGCATGACTCACTTCTGATGGTCACAGGGACACAACAGAATCTTGGGAGGTCTGCCCAACCTCCCCCTCCAGTGCACGAAAGGTGATTGACAGGCTTTTCTGTGCATGTTTCCCTAAGAGACTGTGTAGAGGGGGTGTGTCCATTTCCTCCACTCATGTCTCAGATTACACAGTGCAGTGTGTGATGTCAGATCCCAACCCTCTGCCTGCTAGGGCTGACAAACAGCCTTTGATCTGTGTGTTTTTGAACCTGTAGAGAAGAGAGGGCAGCAGATAAACATCAAACAAATAAAATATTTCCCAGCACACTTTCTGCCTGAAGGCTAGTCATAGGTTGGGATGGTTGCCACTTTTTTGTACAGTTGGTTGTTTTGGGTGCGGGAACACACTGGATGCCTTTGCTCCCATTGTGCTCTTGTTGGGCGTTATGTGCAATCCTGTGTCTTCAAGTAGGGGTGGGCTCCCTCCAGGCACACCTACCCTTAATCTATCCACTGCTATGTGCTATGTGTGTTCCTATTTAGGAGACTCTGAAAATGATAGGGTTAAGACTGCAGTATACAGAGGAGCCTTGATGTGGGCACTGCAGCTAACGCATATATTTGCAAATGTGTGAAAACAAAATCCTCTGTTTTTAACATAAATTGCTAGACAGGGTCAATTTGGTTGTTTGGTTGTTTTTCTGGGAAATCTTTTGTTTGTGTGTGCTAGTAATAGGTTGGAGCCATTTTCTTGCACTGCAGATAAACAGGTACAGCTTCACTGGATTTGTTTAACAGGATTGGGTTAATCTCTGTGTATCACCTGAGGCCAGTCACTTCAGTGGGTTTATGTAGGGGTTTAAAACCACTTTAATCTTGCTTCAGTGTAAAACCTGACTGGTTCCTTAAAATGACTGCACTTCATTCAGTACCACCCTATCTTACTGAATATGGCTGTAAATTGAAAGAATTTAAGACAGGCAAAGTATATTGGGCAGAAACAATGAAAGTAGTTAGGGAAGGATATCCACCAGCATAAAGCAGTGTCAAGAAAAGCCAGAGGAATAAAGGCCAGGGATGCGAGATCAGACTGTGCCTAAACCAGGAATGGAGCAAAGAGATGACAAGGAAGAGACATTAGAAAGTTGACAACTATTCCAAGATTGAGACAATAAAGTACAGCATTTGCTTGGTTAGGATGCGGTCTGCCCCATAGGTTATGTCTATGCTACTACATAGATGGGACTAAGGCTGCTTTCACACTGGGGCGGTATTCAGGCATTACAGCGCTAAAAATAGCGCCTGTGTAGCGACTGAAAAAAACCGGCCCCTTTCACTCCAGTGTGAAAGCCGGAGGGCTTTCACACTGGAGCGATGCGCTGGCAGGACGGTGAAAAAAGTCCTGCTAGCCGCATCTTTGGAGCGGTGAAGGAGCGGTGTATTCACCGCTCCTAAACTGCTCCTACCCATTGAAATCAATGGGACACCGTGGCAATACCGCCGGCAAAGCGCCGCTACAGCGGCGCTTTGCGGGCGGGTTTAACCCTTTTTCGGCCGCTAGCGGGGGTTAAAACCACCCCGCTAGCGCCCGCAGACCGCCGCTAAAACGACGGTAAAGCGCCGCTAAAACGACGGTAAAGCGCCGCTAAAAATAGCGGCACTTTACCGCCGACGCCGCTCCCGCCCCAGTGTGAAAGCAGCCTAACTGTATCCACACCTAACAACCACCAAGTCCTAACTAAACAGACTCTCTTCTAATAAAGACCCCATACTAAAAACACCAAATACATTTCATGAGACCCTTCAAAGTAAATTAGAAAACAGAAAAATATTGGAAATGTACATAAAGGGGAACTCCAATCTAAATGTTTTTTCTATAGTTTATAATGGTATTTACATGTCTTGATTTCTTAAGCCGGGAAGACTACCCAGATCTAAAGCCTCATACACACTATCAGATTTTTGCTGATTTTTGTCTTCAGATTTACCAAACCCATGTAGTGCAGGGGCCTGCACGATTGCATACACATTGAAACTCCTAAGGTTTGACCTCATATTATATGGTTTTGGTAAATCTGAAGACAAAAATCAGCAGAAAATCTGATGGTGTGTATGGGGCTTAAATTAGTGATCTCCATCTCCTAAACGTGAAGCGCAGATGTTTTTTTGCACATGTGTGTGTACTTGCCCTGCTTTAAGGTAAAACACTTGCCAATACTTTTTTTTAATGAATTTAAATGGGGAAAAAGTAAAACATCAGTCAGGTTTTTCATAATGTCTATGTCCCCACTGGGGGGGAGGGATGTGGAGAACACAAATGTCTTTTTAAAATAAAGATTGTGTGTGTATAATTTGCAAAACAGATATATTTAACAAAAAGGCAAAAGATAGCAAACTAATGATTTCCCACATTACACACATTTGTAATATACCTAGAAGTCATAGCAACAATGGTTAAGGAGGTTCTCCTAGAAGAGTTAAAATCATTGTATTTAACCACATAAAAAAGGTACTGCTTTGCTGCAGGGGGTTGTGTGTGACTGAGCACATATCTATAACCGAGCCTGCTGTGAGACCAATTAAGAGGCGGCTTACCCAACACTGCTCCTAACAACTAGTCTGCCTTATTAATTAAATTAATTCATTAATTATTGCCTAATTTAAAGAGAACCTGAACTCAAAACTTGAGATGTAATATGAAACACTCAAAGATGTTCATTTTGCTCAAATAACACTTAGAAAAACGTACATTATGTCTTGAATTCCTCCTGAAAAAAATAAATAAAAAATAGCAGTGCACTTCTTGGCATGCAGTATGCCTAGGCACTCCCGTGTCTAAAGTTTCAAAGCTGTATATCTACAGAGTGAGATCTAAGGCACTGCTGCTGACTGCTTATTTCAGGTAATGTCACTACTGTGCTGCTCACTGTTCTCATCGACGGAGGCGGCAACATGAAGAAGCAAAGGTTGCCTCTACCAAAAGGTTACCTCCACATAGAGGCAAAGTAGAATAATGCATTTCAATCAGTAATGGAAAAAGATCAGCTGCAAGGAGAGCACAGGTAATACTGGCGACTAGTCCTATGCCCTCTTGTCTGCCGTTTTATTGGGTGCAGCTTCCAGAGTTCAGTTCATTTTTCAGATAAGGGCTTTAGACTTAAAAACACGTGGAAAAACACACTTTTGTACTCCCCATTAAAAAAAAAAAAAAAAAAAAAAACCTTTCTCAAGTTCATTGTGGGACACAGAATCTGCCGAATGGACAGAAATGGACACTAGACACATCAAAAAACTGGAGGCCAGCCCGTAGGGGCTAATCTTCCCACACCAAACTTGCTCATTTGTAACAAGCAATCCAAAGAAAAATAGGGGAGGGTGCTGTCCCTCAATGGACTTTGAGAAAGGGATTTTAAAACCAGTACCAAAATCCTATTTTCTCTTTTGTCAACTGAGGGACACAGCTCCCATTAAGCATTTGCCTACTGGGCAATGTTAAAATCAGTTTTTAATTTGTTTTTTACCGTCACAAAATGTGCATTTATTTATTGTAAGAGAACTTATCCTTTAAATGAGAGCTATGGTGTTAGAATTATTATTCTCATTCTGACATTTGTGGTGCAATCACTGCTTACATGTGTGTGACAGATATACATGCACATTTTCATTTGTTTGCAAGCAGGGGGGGATGGGATTGCTTTAAAAAAAAAAAAACATTTTAATTTTAAAAGTTTTTTTCATTTAAAGGCTAAGTTGCAGGTTAAAAAAAAAATGCAATATTTTATGTTAGGGACCTGTAAAGCATTACACCCACAATCAGTAGATTGTGGGTGTGATGTCACAGTCCTGCAGACTGTGTATCTGTCTGCCCTTACCTCCAATAGCAGCAGGCAGTTACACTATGACAGGAAGCTCAATGAACTACCACAGCGCTCAGAGAACGACAAGCCGATAGTTACAAAGGTTGTCGGACCTTGTGGTTTTTCTATTCACAGAACACTGTGAATGAATAACGCGGCTGTGTGGGCACAGCTTTAGGCAGTGACAGGTACTCTTTACTGAGACATAAGGGGTTTATTATACCGCCAACGTCTCCCCTACCCTTCAAAGCATCTGATCAAACACAGATCATGTTTGAAACCACAGCCACGATCCTGATATAATCACGTGCTGCCCAGGAAAAATTATATATATATATATATATATATATATATATATATATATACATACACACACGGACAGTACATAAATCACATTTTTGTGAATATTTTATTATATCTTTTCATGTGACAACACTGAAGAAAAGACTTTGCTACAATGTGTAAATTTGCAGTTAATTCCATTAATGTCTAAACCGTTGGCAACAAAAGCAAGTACACTCCTAAGTGAATATGTCCAAATTGGGCCCAAAGTGTCAATATTTTGTGTGGGCACCATTATTTTCCAGCACCTCCTTAACACTCTTGGGCACAGAGTTCGCCAGAACTGCTGCATGCTCTTGGCCATCGTGCTGCAGCTCAGTTTCAGGGTCTTGGCAATCTTCTTATAGTCTAGGACATCTTTATCTAGAGCAACAATTCTTTTTTTCAGATCCTCAGAGTTCATTGCCATGAGCTGCCATGTTGAACTTCCAGTTACCAGTATGAGAGAGTGAGTGCGATAAAACCAAAATTAACACACCTGCGACCTTGTAACACTAACGAGTCACATGACACCGGGGGGGGGGGGGGGGTGGATAATTGGGTCCAATTTGGACATTTTCACTTAGGGGTGTACTCACTTTTGTTGCCAGCGGTTTAGACATTAATAGTTGTGTGTTGAGCTATTTTGAGGGGACAGCAAATTTATACTTTTATACAAGCTGAACACTCACTACTTTACAATGTAGCAAAGTTTAATTTCTTCAGTGTTGTCACAAAGAAAAGATAATATAAAAATATATTATATAAAAATATAATATAAATATCACAAAAATGTGAGGGGTGTACTCTTACTTTTGTGAGATATATATAATATTATATATACACACACATACACATACAGACGCAGGGCCGCAAGCAATTAAGCAACCTAGGGATATCCAAAAACAGTCACATATAGGAGAGAGCACAACTAAGCAACAGAATAACCAGCCAAGTGAAAGAAGCAAGAAGCAAAGCAAAAACATTAAACAGCCTCTTACAGAACCTCTTGGCTGAAACTGGGCCAAGTTCCACTTAAAGGCCAAGTTCACTTTAAAAAAAAAAAAAAAAAAAAATCAAATAAATGCATTTTTTTTGCAGGTAAAAAAAAATAAAAAAATTAGGAGCCTGCAGAGGATTTCAGATATCTGGCCTGAAACAGAAAATGGCAGCTGTTCATAGTAGTAACAGTCTTCCGATTTAATAAAAATATAGTTCCCACGGCAGAGACATGCACACCCTCTCTGGCTGGTGTCTCAGCTCTTGATTGGATAGATTGATAGCAGTGCAGCCATTGGCTCCCGCTGCTATCAATTAAATCCATTGATGCAGGTGACGGGGGGCAATACAGAGTCCTGCTGCCTGTGTCTATGGACACAACAGCAGGACACGGGAGCGCGCCTGCACGGGTGCCCCGTAGGAGAGCGCTTTTTCTGCTGGGTCACTCAATGAGGGGAGGAGCCAGGAGGACCGGAGGGACCCCAAAAGAAGAGGATTGGGGCCATTCTGTGACAAACCAACTGTACAGAGGTAAGTATGACATATTTGTTATTTTAAAAGAAAAAAAAGGGAACCTTTAGTGTCCCTTTAAACACTTACTGGAGTCCAGAGCTGTCCTATCTAAAGCAGCTCTTTTTCCCTTTTCCTGTATTTACAGGCGCCATTGGCTCCTGGCAATCAAATCCTATAAAAAGGGAGCGGAGGGCGGGGCCAAGCTGTGCTATGTGTGTCTAAAAATGCACACAGCTCGGCTTGGGCCTGCACCTGCATGAATGACCCCATAGCAAGCCGGAGGAAAGGAGGAGGATCGTGGAGCGCATATGTGGGAACCCAGAAGAGTAGGTAAGAGCCACTGTAAAAATATTACACAAATCAGCTACTGTAAATAGAACATCTTTTTTTATCTTAGCAAAAAAAATAAAAAAATTCGGTTTTACAACCATTTTAAGAACACTAAACAAAATTGAGCAGGAAAAGTGCAACAGGAGCTTTAGTGCCTAGGGCCTGGTCTCTACTAAGTGCCTATTGTCCATTTCTCCTGCTGGCCATAGTAAAACTCTAGATTGCCTAATGGAAGCAGTGTCTCAATGGATGTTAGATAAAAGGCTCTTTCCTGGAGATGAATTTTAGCTGGTGCGCTCACATTCATTTGAATATGCAATATGTATTTCATCACAGAGGCTATTGTTTTCTAGGGTGAACACAGATGACAGGTTTGGTGATGGAGAACAACTCAAAGCTTAAATTCAAACAATTGTGGCGCACCTAGTAGTTGACAAAGTGCCATCATGTATAAGGTATTTCTTTTAAGGATGTTATGTGTGAGCAATAAGCCCAAGAACCAGAAATGAAGTCGCTGTTAATAAGATATTTGAGACTGAGCACTTACAATACAGATCAATAACACAAATTCATGCATTCACAACACGTGATGAGATGCACATTGGCCTTGTATATTACCTAGATCTTGGGGGAAGCCATAAAAATTACTGGCATAAGAAAGCATTCCACAACCACTTTAATCGTGCCTCCTAAAAGCAAACCATTTGCACTTTTTTTCTTTGCCTGCTAAGAGCAACCCATTTGTACTTTGTCCTTCCCTTTTGAAGATAAACCATCTGGTGCTTCTTTTTCCTTGACTGAATTAGCCTGAACGTCTGTCTAGCAGTGGAGATAATTTAATGGATGCTAAAATGAAAGAATGAAGATACTACAATAGGTGCATGAGAATACATGGCAGCTAAAAGGATATCCAAAAGAGAATGCAGGCATCAATCAATGACAGAGCCAGATGTGCTATCAATGCTACGGTACTGAAGAAATGCTGGAGCAGAGATCAAGAGAGCACATGGTATTAATGTCATGGAGACAAGCAAATGTTAGTGATGAGCAAGTATGACAAGGCATGCTTCACAGATTACATTAAGTTTAATTCATGTAACACATGATCTTTTACATGCTACTGCATTGTACGTTACCTATACCTATATAGTTTTTTGTGCGTCAAGGTGCACTACCAGACCATTCAAAAAGCATGGCCTTTATACACAAACCCGCATGCATTTATACACCCACCAGTGTGAGTGGGGAACCCCCTACCTTCCCCTACTTGTGAACTGCCAATGAGCTTTTATACCATATTTGCAGTGCTAGTGTTTAAAGTAAAAGAGTCCACAAATCCCTGTGGATCAGTACTATGGGAAAACACACTTACATAATGGTTAACCACTTACTGGCCACTTAAACCCCCCTCCTGCCCACACCAATTTTCAGCTTTCAGAACTGACACACTTTGAATGACAATTGCACTGTTATACAACACTGTACCCAAATTAAATTTAAATCATTTTTTTCCCACAAATAGCACTTTCTTTTGGTGGTATTTAATCACAGCTGGGATTTTTATTTTTTGCTAAACAAAAAAAGATGGAAAAAAATATTTAATATTTTCTTCTACAATTTTGCAAACAGGTAATTTTCCTCCTCCATTACCATGCGCTGATGAGGTGGTACTGATGGGCACAGATAAGGTGGCACTGATGGCCACTGATAAGATGGCACTGATAGGTACCACTGATGAGCACTGATAGGTGCAACTGATGGGCAGCACTGTTGTTGAGGCACTGATTGTGGGCACTCATAGGTGGCACTGATGGGTGGCACTATTGTCTATTGCTAGGTGGCACTGGCAGGGGGCACAGATGATTTGGCAGCAGCTCGCCATGAGAGGGACTGATGTCCCTCTCATGGCCGCCAGTGATCGGCTTTTTTTCTCTCCTCACACCATCAGCACGAGGAGAAAAAATAGCCGGCTCTGTTGACATCACATGATCAGCTGTCATTGGCTGACAGCTGATCACTTGATAAGGGTCGGGGTTGACCCCTTACTCCGATCTGTGATCCAGCAAGACTCAGAGTCGCTGATCACAGATCGCGCCGCGTGCGGCCTGCAGGGGGCGCGCAGGCCGCTCGGGCAGAGGACGACTTCAACAGACTTCAACCCGGCAAAGCAGGTCCGCGCTGTAGCCGTCAATCGGCTAAAGCGTGGATCTCAAGTGGTTAAAAAGTATAACTAAAGGCAAAACTTTTTTAGTTTTAGACAGAGTGGAAAGGGATTAAAGCACCTATTAAGAATTTATTGCCGTCTGTCCCCCCATTATTAACATTCACCCGATTTGTCCTGTTTACCATTGTTAATGAAAATGAAAGTAACAAGAGTAAAAGAAAATCCCAAATTTTGGATTGTCCCCAGAAAATATAGGGGAAATCTTCCAGCCTGTGGGGCCCCAAAAGAAATGAATTTGCAGGGATTTCCTGTTTGGGCTATTGGACAGGAAGTAAAAGACCCAATGGGACAGATATGGCAAAAAAAACTAACGGGTTAATCCCTCCCACAAAAAAAAAAAAAACATCAGCTTTGCCCATAGTTTTACTTTAATTTGTAAGCATTGCAGCACTTCCCCATGTTCAATTTCTACCAGGGACAGTATGTGCATGTAGTTTGTATGTGTTGCCCAGGTTTACATGTTTGGTTTCCACCAACAAACCTAAAACAACGATGAAATGTATTCCACTACGTGTATATTGCTAAGCTGGGGACATTGGGCTGTAATTTTACATGGACACAGACACAAATTGTTAGAGCATTCTATGTGCTAAAAATTAGGTTGCTAAATAAAGAGAAGCTTACTGTAAATTGAAATTAATTGAAATTAATCAGTAGCACAGATTCTGGTGGCAACATCTTCTAGGCCACAGAAATGCATAGAAAAACCAATGTAGGCGGAATAAAAGCTGTGTGCAGCTATGAGGGGCTGACAGTCTGGGCACCTCTCTGAGTTCACCTTTCAGATTATTAACTTTAAGGCCACATGTATACTTGGTCATTTACTGCAGCAAACCACAAAATCATGCCCCTATTTTGCATTTTCCCTCAGCCGGTGGTCAAAATGTTCCTATCCTGAACATGATTCTTCTGTGTTCAGGAGAGGGAGGTTGAACCTCACATAACCACAGCAGCTCGAAAATTCAGCTAAAAGCCTATGTGTACATTGACATTTGGTCTCATTGGTTATGAGCATTGGGACAGCAGCGACCTCAGTTTATGCATTTTCCCATTTTAGACAGTGACTCATGCGCCTGGGCGCGTGACGTGCTGATGGCACCGCGTACTGCCTCGTTCCGTGTTGCATGAGCGAGCGAATTGTTTGAGCTGGTCGGCTGTTATTTTTACGCTTTTTAATCACGATTTTAACACATTGATTGTTATATTTGTTCTATCTGTGCAATAAAACCCTCGGATTTTAACGATGTTGGTTTTTCAAATTTTTTCTCCCTCATTGTGGTTCCTTGCTGGGAGGTGGACGCAAGACATCATGTCTCCTCCTTGAAGTGGTATACCCTGGGCTTCGGTAATAATTCCATCGGGAAATATGCCTTATATGTTGGCTGTCCGGTAAGCCTTGAATTTAGCTGGTGGTGGATGCACAATACAGCGAATTATATCAAGACCTTAACACCTGGGTGTTTTCCTTCATAAGCACACTTTCCTTCACTGAAAGGGCTTTTTATCTAATTTATATATTTCTGCATTTGTATATATCTGTATATGTTATGCACATTTTTTCACTTAATTTATGTTAATCATTCTGTCATATGGATTTGGGGGTATAGTGTTTATATCCCTTCATACATAACGTGGTTTTATTATACACGTAAGGGTATCTTTTTCAAATGGTTTATTGGTGTTGTATATCACTATGAGTTGCAGCAATTAGAGTGTATTATAGAGCGTTTTTTTCTTTGCACACATTGACACATAGGCTTTTATGGAGCTGAGCTTAGGAGCTTTGTCAAAGAAAGCCTAAAGCTCTTAGGCCCCTTTCACATTGGGGGGGGAGCGGCGTCGGCGGTAAAATTACTTTTTTTTTTAGTGCCAGTTTACCGCCGTTTTAGCAGAGGTACACGGCCACTAGCGGAGTGGTTTTAACCCCCGCTAGTGGCCGAAAAAGGGTTAAAACTATCCGCAAATCGCCGCTGCAGTGGTGCCTTGCTGGCGTTATAGCTGCACTGCCCCATTTCAACGGGCAGGAGCGGTTCACCGCTCCAAAGATGCTGCTTGCAGGAGTTTAACTAATATGCACGTAACAGTCTCCCAGTCACACAATGTTTTCCTGCAGACATGAGAATATTTTAGGGACAGTAAATTAAAATGAGTTAGAAAAGGACTACTGGCTACACTGTAAACAAATGTTACCTAACCCAGATGTCTGCACCCTGATGAGATCCCAACTTTTCATGACAAAAGATCCTACCCATCTATTTAATTTCCCACAGACAACGTCCACCCATATTGGCTGTCTCATGAGTGCACTATTCTATTTCGGGTCATACATTGGCAATAAATAAATTTAACACCACTGTTACTGGTAACTATATGCAAGACAGTTGTGGAAGGCTGCTGAACATTCAGAGGTTACTTACAATATCCTAACCCCCCCCCCCGCCCCCAACGCATATATGTCTAGTTTTTGTCTGGATGTCTATCCTGTTCCCTTTATTGCACAAAGGGAGATAGGGTTGTAAATTGTGTCCTTTTTTATACTCCGCAACACAACCTTGATGTACAGTAAGTGTAGTTTCTATTTCTATATAAGAATCTAATAAAAGGGGACTATTTAAAAAACAAAACAAAAAAAACTGCTTCAATTGGATCTAGAGAAGAGTATTTATACTCGCTCTCCATCGCACAAAGCAGTTATTGGTGCCAGAGACACCTATCATCAGCACTGGGTGTGGGCTTAAAGCAGGGGTAGGCAACCTTAAAATGGTGGAGATCTACCTGAACAACACGGATCACAGATCATCAAAGATCATCGGTCACAGTGTCGCCTCCTCACACCAAATTTAAACCTCTAATTGCACTACTACTGTGTCACAAATGCATGCATTGCATGGCAATCATGGGTTTAAATCAGGTGGTGAGAAGGCAACATATCGCCTCCTTACCAGCTAACACACACTCAAATCGCTTTTGAGATCACTTATATGAACCCTTAGTTGCATTTAGCAGTGGCACCTTAGGGCTTGTAAAACAGCAAGATATAATAGAAGTCTATGGCCTAGTGCAGCAAACCTGCAGGACAGCTGCAGGTACGCTGCCCTACAGCCATTGTGTGGATAAACTGCAGCATGTCAGTGTGGAAGAAGCCATATACTATTATGCCTGATGTATTGTTTCACACGGACCTGAAGATCTTATCCTTCCTGCTGCTGGCACCACTCTGGGGACTGCTACCTGGCATAAGAGCTGGAGAGAAGTTGGTATCAGTCCACATAGGACAGGAGCCAGCATTACAGAGGAGGCATCGGCTTATGTGGCTCTTTCTCCCTGCTACAGCTCTAACCTTACAAGTAGTCCCCCTGCATTGCTGTTTGATGCTCTGGAATGGCAGGTCAGCAAACCCAGACCAAGAACCACCAGTCACCTGGCCACAATCTACTAGTTGCTGACCCGCAGCTTAAAGTGATATTAAAGGCAATTTTCTTTTGTGGGGGGAGGGGGGGGATTTAAAATAAGAAACATGTTATACTTACCTGCTCTGCGCAGTGGTTTTGCACAGAGCAGCCCTGATCCTATTCTTCTTGGGTCCCCTGCTGGCACTCCTGGCCCCTCCCTCTAGCAGAGCAAGCAGATTGCAATGGGGACACCAAAGCAAGCTTGCTCCCGAGCCGCTGCTTTGTGGGTCCATTTACACACAGAGCAGCAGCTCGGCCCCACCCCCCTCTTCACATTGGCTTACTGACTGTGATTGACAGCGGTGGTCTGCTGTCCCAGCCCATGTGGAGGGAGAATCCCAACCAAGGCTCTTGTGCACATCGCTGGGTAGGGATGGAGCTGATTTAGGCCTCCTTCACACAGCCAGGTAGCTGTGACTGCTAGATTCCTGCAGCAAGAATTGGCAGATTCTTGCTGCTGGAATGACTGGGTTGTGTGATAAGAGGAGACCGTTTAGCCCAATTAAAGTGTTGGTGGGCTGACAGTAGCCACTGCTGTTCGCATAGTAAGGAAAACAAACAGAAGGTGCCTCTAAGTACTGTAAAGATGAGACTTTAATTGACCAGAAGATGAAATACACTTACTAGAATTAAAATAAAGCAAGGCACGTCATGGTGGATAAGATAGGAAGTCCAGCGGCAGGTAGTCCCAAAGGTAATCCAATATGCAGCTAAATGGAATGAATCTCAACCAACTAGCAGAGGGACCAGCATGACCCGGATGTGACATCAAAGCAAGGAGACTGGGGCCAGCATGGAATACAAATGCCCGAATGTGGTGTCAAAGGGGCAGCCTTGCTTTATTTTAATTCTAGAAAGTGTATTTTATCTTTTGGGCAATTAAAGTCTTGTGTTTACTGCACTTAGAGGCGCCTTCTGTTTGCTTTTTCCTTACTAGAGAATTGCTTCTCTCTTGGAGTGCTGCCTAAGTGCTGTCTGAGACACCCATTTTCCTGCTTTGCATCTATCCCATACTGCGGACCTTATCTGTGGCCGGTCCTATCATTCAGAGTGCCCTACATTCCTTTACACTGCTGTTCACATGTAACCCCACAGACAGCAGTCAGGTGCTGTTGGGGACAAACTTCCAAGCTTAGACCCAGCTCAGTTCAAGATCAGACATCAGTCCCTAACCACGGTTATCCACTCTGTGTGCAGCTACATATAAACAGTAGTAGTTGCCTTCAGCTTAATCTCATGACCTGGTTATGCTTGCAGCAAGAATCTGCCAACTCTTGGTTCAGAACTCCAATGGCTGCAGCTACCTGGCCATCTGAAAAAGGCCTAAAACTAAAGGATGAATATAATGTACACAGCCGAAACAGGCCAAAAATCATCAGAAAACCTATATAACATCAGATTATGTCCACTTAGTGTTTTATTGTGCTAAAATGGGAGTTCCAGAAGTCTATATTGTAAAATTGAAGGTCTCTCAGACTTCTGAATGAAGGATCCCTATAGAAAAAGTAAACCGACTGAAAAATGCTGCTTAAGGCTGGGTTCACACTGCTGCGGGGGGAGATCCGGATGTGATTCGCACAGCAAATCACATCCGATCTCCGTAGCACTGCGAGTTCAGCCATACAGATAGTATGGCTGAACTCGCAGCTGTCCCGCAGCAAACTCGCACAGGACCCTTTTTTGGGTCCGCAACGGAATCGGATCGCATGGGGGTTCACACCATGCGATCCGATTCCTGTGCGAGTCGGCAGATCGCACTGCGATATGCCGACGGATCTGGGGGTGTCATTAACATAACATTGACACCCCCAGCCGTCCGCATAGGGCAGTGTGAACTGCCGGCGGGAGGTGAGCGATGCGGGAAAACGCCGCGGATTCGCGGCGTTCCCGCATCGCAATAGTGTGAACCTAGCCTTAAAAAGAAACAACACAAACAAAAAAGATTTGCCAAGAAATGTAGAAAGGAATTCAAAAGCAGCTAGCATTGCATGTTGTTTAGGTTCAATGAAGGATCTGACTTGTAAAGAGACCCAAGTACACTAAAGTGTAATGTTGCTGCAATACTGCTCAAAAGCCTGTATTTTGCAAATGGGTTTTACGGTTAACAAAAAGGTAAAAAAATTTTTGCCAAATCACGCTTACACATAAAGGTAAACTTAAGTAAAGCCCAACGTATTATTTAATTTATAGCTTTACCTGCAGTCCCCCCTCCCCCTTTTAAGCATCTGGTGGTGGGCAAATCACCTGTTGTGTGCACCACCACAGCAGTACAGTTTTTCCAAGGGCCTAGATCAACTCTAATCTGCTTAACATATATATGTCCACAGGTTCAAAATGAAAATTAGCAAAAGTAAAATTAGCAAAAGTTAGGCAAAAGTAATTAGCACAAGAAAAACAGAAAGTAACTTAGACATAAGCAGCTGTTGAAGCTTATCAGAATTCAAGAAGCATGGAGTTTACTAAATAAAAACACAGACTACAAACATTTAGTGACGTACATGCCCTAAGGTTTTACACCACTATACTGAAGTTATCATACTTACCCCCGAGACCCTCAGCACACCTTCCATACCAGAGAAAAGGAGGTAAAGGGCTCCAGCCATGACAACCTTATGCAGTGTGGCACCAAGACGGGGTCTGTGATTAACAGTTAAAGAATGGCAATGTTAAGGTTTCATCTAAAGCAAAGTTGTTGTAGTGTTTAGCGAACTATTCATATTTATTTTCAAATACCAATACCAAAAAAAGTTTTAGTTTCTGTCAGAAAATTTTGTAAATAATTTTTCTCCTTCACTGATGTGTGCTGATGAGGCTGCAATGATAGGTTGCACTGATGAGGCGGCAACCGAAGGGCACTGATGAAGAGGCACCAACATGCAGCATTGATGGGCCCTGACTTGCATCACTGATGGCCACAGAATGGCATCACTGCTGGGCACTGTTGGGGGTGCACTATTAATCAGGGCACTGATGATCAGTGCCCTGATTATCTGTACAGGTCTCCCCTGTGAGGAGATGCCGCTGATCGGCTCACCTCTCCTCACACTCCGTCAGTGTGAGGTCAGGAGAGCCGATAAACGGCATCTCAATGGTTACATGTGATCAGCTGTGGTTGGACACAGCTGTTTACATGGATTAGGAGCCGAGTCATCGGCTCTTTAACGAAGATTGGAGTCGCACCATGTCCCAGGGACACAGCGCGCCTGCGATTGTTGAACTGCGCATGATCCTGGTGGGACTGGACGACATCATTTGACGTCAGCCCAGAACAAGAGAGGATCACGCCCTCCATCATTTGTCTATACAGCGGGTGGGAAGCAGTTAAGAAATAATGGCATCGCAAACATGTCCCGGGTTTTGTCGCGACTTCAGTACACTCAAGTGAGAGCCTTACGCATTTTAGACACCAGAAAATGAAAAATGGAAACCCTGACTTAATTTTAAAGCTGGCTATAGATGAGTCAGTTCTTTCCAAAACAAATGAAAAAAAATGTACAGCCTCCTCCATTCACACAAGCATAGTGGATGGATGAACCCCCCTACCAGGACATCGTATTCTATCAGAATATACTTCTCTGAGGCTGCAGATGCTGATCAAGAAAAGTTTTACAACCTTCTCAATAAACTTGAGCGGGGCAGCCACACATTGGACCATTACCTGCTGAAATTTACATTCATCTATGGCCGGCTTAACATCACCCAAAATGACAGTATGAAGTGAAAAGTCTCCCCGCCGTCAGAATACAATATCTTAGTGGGAGTGACTCCCCCGGGTGATTTCTTTTCATTCAACCTGATACTTGAACAAAAAAATAATGAACCGTCTCAGACGCTGCAAGGCTATCACCAAACCACACGAGTTCATTTATCTGGAGCAAACATGCAGATTGGAATTTATGGCTTCATTGCTACATGCTTGAGTCCAAAGACAGTGCAGCTGGAGGATGAGGATAAAACGTAAAACGTGCTGATTAAAAATAAATATATCTGTCGTGACAGGTTCACTTTTATTGCAAACCCTGAATTATGAGCAGAAAAAGAGCTATAACAAGCTTTCATAACGAAAATAAAGCTATGATTATTGCTATTTTCTTATATGAAAACAGTCCAATTAAAAAATTACTAAAATTAAAGGAGCACCTATCAAACACTTACTTGACAATGCCGTAACCAAGGCTTACTATGATGACAAGTATCCGTGCCAAGGACCTCTTCACAGCGGACAGCAGTTCTCCCAAGATTACAGCTCCCTGCACTACCAGATACAGAAAGAGAAGCAATAATAATTTCAGACTTTGAACTGTTATATGTTTAGCTAAAAGATACTAGGAAAAAAACTATATTATATATATATATATATACATACATACATACATACTGTATATATATATATATATATATATATATATATATATATATATATATATATATACACACACACATACATACATACATACATATACACACACACACACACACACACACACGCACACACATATATAATTTTAATTCAGTTCAGTTTGTGGCATGAAATCCTTTGGTGATTTGTGGACGTAACCATTATGGGCTTTTTTTTGCCATAGCATTCTTTACTGATATGCAAAAACAGACAATATAGAGCACAGGTCCAAAAACAACATCAAATGTGACGAGTACAGTAACATATAAAGTAACAATTCTCAGTTGTAGTAAAATATAAAGACTTAATACTTTTGGGTGGGCTGGTTCTCATGTTTTGTTATAAATGTTAAGGTCATTTTAAATTCCACCCCTCCCCCGCACCCCACTCCCCAAGATTCGATGCAACGAAAAAAACTCTAAACACCACCTTCTTCACTATTACCCAATCCACCACGGAAGCTCCAGAAATTCCTGCACAAGTTTTATGGAACCCAAATTCAAATTTTCATCAGAGGGAGCGTCATGTGGTGCCCCCATAGCCCAAAGTACTGGGTTTCTGACACCAATTATGTACATTTAAGCTCCTTGTGGTACCTGCATTTAAGTGTACCTATTACTTTGGCAAGTCCAGGCAAAGTATAGGTTTATTTTAACATTGGAAAAACAGGGCTAAGAAGTAACAAATCTCTGGAATTTTAAGGAGTCAAATATAGAGGTCTAACCACCAAGGGTAAAAAATATAAGAACTTTATTACAACTGGGATGTGGTGTCTTATAGTTCGATCTCTTCATTTTGTTTTGCATTGTTATTTTAACATTGGTGAACATCTTTATACAAGAAATATTAATTTCAAACCTACTGAAATAAAATACAAGTTTTAATGCATTGCACGGCAAAGTACCTGATTCTCCATGGTAGCGGATGTTCTGGAACTCTGCATAGAAGATAGCTTTCTCCAGCATCCCTAGCAGGATCACAGCCCCCACCCAGAACTGGATTCGCAGCAAGTCCCTCCAATAACAAACTGACCAGGTCAGCCACAGGACCCCAAATAAAACGTACACAATGCACATCACCATGAAAAACTGCAAGAGAAGAGAGAGTATATTACAAGAGGCGACTGATGCATGTTTGACACTTGAATAAAATAATGCAAAACGACAAACTGTAACACGGTCAATGTCAATGTCTCACCTTAAAAAACTGCAAGAATAAAGAGCATATTACAAGTGGCCAATGCATGTTTAACATTTGTAGAAAATAAGTTAAAGTAGCTATAAACCCTTACAACACACTTTGACCTACAGGTAAGCCTAGATTAAGGCTTACCTGTAGGTCCAAGAAATATCTCCTAAACCTACATGGTTTAGGAGATATTTGCCGAAAGACAGGCACTGTTGTCTACGGCGTAGACAGCAGAGCGCATGCGCACTGAGCGCGGCATCGTTAACGCCGAAGATGTGTGTCGGCTCCCGTGCGCATGCGCGGGAGTGACGTCATTGCGGCTTCGCCGAATGACAGCGGCGGAGCTGCGAGACCCCACCGAGAAGATGGATGCGGCGGACTACAGGGGACAGCGGTGACTTCGCTGGCTCCTGTGTCAGGTAAGTGACACATAATGGACTATGCGATGCATAGTAGTCACTTTAGGCATGATCAGATGAGGATGTGAGGCGTGACCGGATGATGATGTGAGACATGCGGCACCTCTCCCATCTTGTCATCCTGAGATGTTGACGAGAACAGCGAAAGCTGACCAAGGAGGAGTGAAGGGCTGCCAGGCTAGCGGTGCCGGCTCCGTGGTCATATGACGCTGGGGCTCTCGGTCTGACAGTGGGCTTGGCTGAGAGCGGCGGCGTGAGAGGCTCCCGCTGTTATATCCTCTGTGTTGTGAGAGACACAAGACTCTGGTCTGGAACAATGGAAGTTTATTTCCAGTACTCAGTGTACACTGCAACATGCATCTCAGGACAGTACATCTTATTAGGCTGCTTACATGTGTCCAAGATGGCTACTATACCCCTTGACCCTTGGCATCACTCCTGGGTCGAGCCAGCCTTAAAGTGGCAGTATATGTGGAACCCTTCAGGTATAACACCCGCCCCGCTCATCAGACGGAGAAACAACTCCAGCAGCAGTGTATGCTGCAGCCAAAGAGCCAAGCACGGAATGTCAAGACCCGGAACCTTCATCTCATGGAGCATTGTGTGGCAAGTGGAGATTTCCCTGAATCAGGAACCAGCCAGGGATGGGTGAGAGACATTGACTGTCCTTTTCTTAAACATAGAGACAGTCCCGCCACAAGTGTGAGAGACTGGCAGGGAACTGAGAGTCTGGACCCACAGGTTGGAGAAGGATTAACTCCTAAAGGAGATTTACAGAGAGGTGTGAATAGACGAGAAGGGTGAAAGGACTGCTTTTTGAGTGGCCTGATAAAAGCTATTTTCTGTTTTTGATGCTCCATTTCAATCAATGGCCATTAATATCAGTAATAGCAATTATGACAAAGAAGAGGGGGGAGGAGGCTTCGCAGCAAGAGGCTGCAAACTTACAAACACAACGTTCAACAAAGGATAAAGGAAGTCAAGCAGCAGCCAAACTGGAAAAGCTTAAACATACACCATTTAAAAGCCATGGCACAGGAACAGAAGTGGTAGCGGCAAAGGAAAGCCCAACGCTATCCCTGGAAGTGGATGCTGTGGGAAGGGAAGAATCCTCTTTGAAAGAAGTACTGCAGGCACTGTATTCTTATAATTCCTCTTTATTCCAAATGTCTGAGCATACTAGCTCATTATGCCTTTTCCCTTACAGGTGTAAAAAAAAAAAAAAAAAAGTCACCAGTTTACTCCCACTATAAGGATGCCGCCAAGGCCTTCGACAGCCTTGAGTGGAATTTTGTGTTGCAGACCTTGGCTGCCTTCCAGTTTGTCAACCTGGTAAGGCATTTAATATTTATTTATAAAATACCTAAGGCAAAAGTAAGGATAAATAATATTTGCTCTGAGACATTTTCTCTGACTTGAGGGACAAGACCGGGGTGCCCTTTTTCACCCCTGCTCTTTGTTCCCACAATGGAGCCAATAGCTATAGCCATAAGGTCATCTGCTAACATCCAGGGATTTCAGGGAACATTGGGGGTGGAGAAGCTAGCATTATATGCCAATGATGTGTTGTTTTTGGGGGATACCCAAGCTTCTTTGACTACAGCTATGAATTTAATGACAGAATTCGGACAAATATCAAGCCCAAATAAAAACTGGGGTAAATCAATGCTGTTATCTGTAGATCCAGTGGAGTCAGATCTGCCCATAGGGATCCCACAGTTGGAAAAAGCCAATATGATTATCGCGACATTGCGGGCTCCCTGGACAGGCAAGTGTTCTTATTTTTTGTTTAAAGTCAGCAGCTACAAACACTGTAGCTTCTGGCTTTAAAAAAAAAATTGTGGCTGGAACATCGCTTTAAGAGGTTGTAATGTGGTGTCTAAGGAGAATCTGGACAGGAAAATTATGCTATTGGGCACAGATCATAATACACTGGCAGAGGCGTTGGAGGCTGAATCTTTCTTATTCGGATCTCCCACGTTTTTGTTAATGCAGAAATTATAGAAACAGGTCAAGGCGATATTAGGTTATCGGGGGATTTACAGCACTCTCACCACTGTGGAATAACTACAGGAAATACTCAATATAGAAAGAAGCAGGGACTGGGAAATATATGGTCTTGTTTATCTCACTCAAGTATATAGTGTGGATGTTCTTAAGTCATTATAGGAACTTAAGGAGGAATATGATATACCAAATCAATCCTTCTTTAAATATTTGCAAATCAGATATGCTTTGGAGACACAGTTTAAAGAGAGACCAGTGAAGTGGAGTAAGGCGACTATTCTTTGGAAAATAATTGATTTTAATACATCTAAAGGCTTGATTTCATTTATATATGATAGCATATGTGACAGGTTGTAGAGAAGAATGAGGAGCTTCCCTGTAGGAGGATTTAGGGAATATAACAGATGAACAGTGGAAATGTATTTTGGAAACAGGTCCATTAAGTACCCCATCTCCATCACAGATGGTGTCACACCTATTACTGCTACATAGGGCATATAGGACACCTCAGAAATTATTCCTATATGGGTGGAGGTCAGACGCTAAATGTCCACAATGTGGGGATCTGGCAGGAGACTTAATACATATGATGTGGAGGTGCCCAAAATTAAACAGATATTGGTGTGAAGTTATTGGCAAAATAAATACAGTATTTGGAGTAACTGGAATCAAAGACATGTATATTAGGCTATATGGAAGAAATAATAACATATGGGGAAGATGAATAGCAATAACCAGATGTCTCTTCTTAGTATGGAAATTAATAGCAAGGAAGTGGTCGACAAAAAATCCACCAACTTATGCTAAATGGGAAAATGAGGTTAAAAATACAACGAAGAAGGAAAAATTTGTGTATAAAAAAAAAAAAAAAAAAAAAGGGGGGGGGGGGGGAGCCAAAATTTATAAAAATATATGGGAATGTTGGATTGACGGATAAGGGTTAAGTGCAAAATATGGTTAACCAAATGCCGACCGGGCCATAGCCAAAAGACGGCTACAGCGCGGTCGGGTTATTCTGCGAGGGTGTACGTCCTCCCAGAATCTTGCTCCCGCGCACCCAGGAACATCCATCACGGATCACGGCAAAATGTTTACCATGTGATCGCTCCATAACGATCACTTGTAAACAAACCGTGTCACGTCATGACCCCGGCTCCTCCCTTCTCTCTCTGTACTGATTGGTACAGTGAGAGGGGAGAGGGGGAGAGATTGAAGCAGTGCTATGGGCTAGATGTGTAGTGCCCACGTCGCTGCTCAGTGACAATAATCTGCAGTACTCTGCCCATACTCTGCAATACTGTGCGATACTCTGCAACACTGACGGATAAGGGTTAAGTGCAAAATATGGTTAACCAAATGCCGACCAGGCCATAGCCAAAAGACGGCTACAGCGCGGTCTTTTCTGATTAATAGCACAAAAAAATTTAATAAAACCCAGCAGTGATTAGATACCAACAAAAGAAAGCTCTATTTGTGTGAGAAAAAAGGACACATTTTTAATTTGGGTACAGTGTTGCATGACTGAGAAACTGTCATTCAAAGTGTGAGAGCACCAAAAAGCTGAAAATTGGTCTGGTTAGGAAGGGGGTTTAAGTGCCCAGTGGTCAAGTGGTTAAATGTGAAATTAATGTAGAATAATTTTACTTTCCCTCCTTTATCTGTTCTTTCTCTCTTTTTAGAAAATATAGTGTGATATTTAAATAGGATAATACTAAGAAAAATAGATTGCAGTGTTTTGTTGAATTAAATGTGAATGTAATGATGGAAAAAACTATTTGAATGAAGAGGATTAAAAAAAAAAAAAAAAGTCACTTTAACCAGTTGCCGACCGCCGCACGACGATGTACGTCGACAGCATGGCACGGGCAGGCATATTGGCGTACATGTACGTCCCTTGCCTCCCGCGGGTCGGGGGCCCGATCGGGCCCCCGCCCGGTGCCTGCGGCGGTCGGTTTTCGTACGGGAGCGATCCGGGACGAGGGGGCGGCCATTCATTCATGGCCACCCCCTCGCGATCGCTCCCGACGAATAGGAATCCCCCGTGACATCACTTCCTCTCCTGTAATGTAAACACAGGAGAGGAAGTGATGTATTCTCTCCTCCGTGTCGGTATTTTTCGTTCCGACACGGAGGAGAGCGGATCGGTGAGTTGCACCAACACTCTACACACACAGTAGAACATGCCAGGCACACTCACACCCCCCCCCCGATCACCCCCCCAATTACCCCTGCCCCCCAGTCACAGTGACACCAATGTCATTTTTATTTTTTTTTGCATTGGTGTCATTTGTGACTGTAATAACTGTTAGGGCAGTTAGGGTTAGCCCCCTTTAGTTCTAATGTACCCCCCTAACCCCCCCAATAAAGGTTTAACCCCGTGATCACCCCCCGTCTCCAGTGTCACTAAGGCTGGGTTCACATTGCAGCGGTTTATGAGAACGAATGTGATTCGCACCGCACTGCAGTGCAAATCACATCCGATCTGTGTGCGATTCGAGTTCAGCCATTCGCCGCACCCGCCACACCCGCCGCAAATTCGCACGGGACCCTTTTTTTGGCCCGCAGCAGAATCGGATCGCATGGGTGTTCACACCATGCGATCCGAGTTTGCAGATCGCACTGCGATATGCGAACTGATCTGGGGGTGTCAGTAACATTTCACTGACACTCCCAGCAGTCCGCATAGGGCAGTGTGAACTGCCGCCGGGAGGCATGCGATGCGGGAACCCGCCGCGGATTTGCGGCGTTTCCGCATCGCTCCAGTGTGAACCCAGCCTAATAAGCGATCATTTTTCTGATCGCCGTATTAGTGTCACAGGTGACGCTAGTTAGGCAGGTAGGTATTTAGGTTCGCCGCAGCTTTTTATAGCGCCAGGGACCCCCATATACTACCGCATAAAGCCCCCTGATTGCCCCCTAGTTAACCCTTTCACCAGTGATCACCATATAACTGTTACAGGTGACGCTGGTTGGTTAGTTATTTTTTTATAGTTTCAGGGCACCCGCCATTTATTACCTAATAAAGGTTTAACCCCCTGATCACCCGGCGGGTGTCATTTGTGACTAATAACTGTTAGGGCAGTTAGGGTTAGCCCCCTTTAGTTCTAAGGTACCCCCCTAACCCCCCCAATAAAGGTTTAACCCCGTGATCACCCCCCGTCGCCAGTGTCACTAAGGCTGGGTTCACATTGCAGCGGTTTATGAGAACGGATGTGATTCGCACCGCACTGCAGTGCAAATCACATCCGATCTCTGTGCGATTCGAGTTCAGCTATACAGATAGTATGGCTGAATTCGTGTCGCACCCGCCGCACCCGCCGCAAACTCGCACGGGACCCTTTTTTTGGTCCGCAGCAGAATCGGATCGCATGGGTGTTCACACCATGCGATCCAAGTTTGCAGATCGCACTGCGATATGCGAACTGATCTGGGGGTGTCATTAACATTTCACTGACACTCCCAGCAGTTCGCATAGGGCAGTGTGAACTGCCGCCGGGAGGCATGCGATGCGGGAACCCGCCGCGCATTCGTGGCGTTCCCGCATCGCTCCAGTGTGAACCCAGCCTAATAAGCGATCGTTTTTCTGATCGCTGTATTAGTGTCACAGGTGACGCTAGTTAGGCAGGTAGGTATTTAGGTTCGCCGCAGCTTTTTATAGCACCAGGGACCCCCATATACTACCGCATAAAGCCCCCTGATTGCCCCCTAGTTAACCCTTTGACCAGTGATCACCATATAACTGTTACAGGTGACGCTGGTTGGTTAGTTATTTTTTTATAGTTTCAGGGCACCCGCCATTTATTACCTAGTCTCACTAGTGTACCCCTAAATTTAGGGGTGTCTACTTTCCAAAATGGGGTCATTTGTGGGGGGTTTGTGCCATCTTGGCATTTTATGGCCTTCAAAACTGTAACGCCCTTAGAAAGCCTGAAGGCGGTGCTTGGTTTTCGGGGCCCCGTACGCGGCTAGGCTCCCAAAAAGTCCCACATATGTGGTATCCCCGTACTCAGGAGAAGCAGCAGAATTTATTTTGGGGTGTCATTTCACATATGCCCATGGCATGCGTGAGCAATATATCATTTAGTGACAACTTTGTGAAAAAAAAAAAAAAAAAAAAAGTTTTAATTTTCCCGCAACTTGTGGCAAAATATAAAATATTCCATGGACTCAACATGCCTCTCAGCAAATAGCTTGGGGTGTCTACTTTCTAAAATGGGGTCATTTGTGGGGGTTTTGTGCCATCTTGGCATTTTATGGCCTTCAAAACTGTAATAGGTAGTGAGAAATGAACTCAAAAATTTACGCCCTTAGAAAGCCTGAAGGCGGTGCTTGGTTTTCGGGGCCCCGTACGCGGCTAGGCTCCCAAAAAGTCCCACATATGTGGTATCCCCGTACTCAGGAGAAGCAGCAGAATTTATTTTGGGGTGTCATTTCACATATGCCCATAGCATGTGTGAGCAATATATCATTTAGTGACAACTTTGTGTAAAAAAAAAAAAAAAATTTTTTTTTTGTCATTATTCAATCGCTTGAGGCAAAAAAATAAAATATTCAATGGGCTCAACATGCCTCTTATCAATTTCCTTAGGGGGTCTACTTTCCAAAATGGGGTCATTTGGGGGGGTTTTGTACTGCCCTGCCATTTTAGCACCTCAAGAAATGAGATAGGCAGTCGTAAACTAAAAGCTGCGTAAATTCCAGAAAACGTACCTTAGTTTGTAGATGTGACAACTTTTGCGCAAACCAATAAATATACAATTATTGACTTTTTTTTTACCAAAGACATGTGGCTGAATACATTTTGGCCTAAATGTATGACTAAAATTGAGTTTATTGGATTTTTCTAATAACAAAAAGTAGAAAATATCATTTTTTTTCAAAATTTGCGGTCTTTTTACGTTTATATCGCAAAAAATAAAAATCGCAGAGGCAATCAAATACCATCAAAAGAAAGCTCTATTTGTGGGAAGAAAAGGACGCAAATTTTGTTTGGGTACAACATTGCATGACCGCGCAATTACCAGTTAAAGCAGCGCAGTGCCAAAGTGTAAAAAGACCTCTGGTCATTTACCAGCAAAATGGTCCGGTCTGAAAGTGGTTAACATGGACAATATTTGATGTGTTTTCCAGAATAAACATAAATCCCTGTGTAAAGCTGTAGAGTTTGTACACATCAGTTCCAGGGGATACTGCTATTGTAGGAAACAGATGGAAAAATCAGTATTATATAAATATGTTTTCTGTGCATTTTTTTAGGAAAACAGCACACCCAAAGTGACTATTATTTAGATCAACGAATGTGTGAATTGTAGGTATCGGCTTTAAAATATGCAAAACTTACAATCATGCGGGGATAATCCGCAAGTGACAGGTATTCATAGGGGCCTTTCACTTCAACTTTCACTACAAAAAAAAAAGAACAAATGAGTTGTAAAATTTGATCTTTCCCTAAAGTATTCACAAATGCATGCATCATTATCACCTAAAAAGCGAAAAAAAAAAAAAAAGAGATTGAAAATTACATAAAATGTTTTGCCCCACACTGTTAAAAAAAAAAAAAAGACAGTTTTGCTCCTGTACACACATTTCACACAATTGTGCTGTAAGACATACTGTATATTGGAATTAGAAGTCTTGAAATGATGCCTATTCAAATGCATTTCAGGCCTATCAAATTTTAATGTCATCCAAGCAGCTTGTATTAACTACATTACAAAGCATTATAATGAATATTAAATTCACATTGGGGTAGATTTACAAAGAAAAGCAAACGGACTCTGATTTGCAAAAGTGCACCTGCATTCATTTTCCCCAGAGATTAGTGAATGTGGTAAAGCTTCATTTTATAAAGAATACCTAATCAGGTGCTAAAAAATAAAGAAATAAATAGCATTTTTGCTTGCACACAATTGGATGATGAAAATCAGCCATTCCACATTTACAAAACTGCAGAAAACGAGTGCGCCTGTACTTGCAGTCTATTTGCCTTTAGCAAATCCACTCCGTTGAATCAGCGTAAAAGAAGACTTGACTACAAAAGCAAACTATATTCAGTGTACATAAAAATGTAATTTATGCAATTATAACTGCATCAATTTAAATATGGTAATAGTCTAATACTGCTTGCATCTTCAGAGCTATAAATGATAACGTAAGCTATCAACATTATGTAAATGTACAGTAAATGCACATATGGAAAGCCTTACAGACTAAGGAAAATTCGTCAGCGACAGCAGTCACAGCTGGAACCGTGGGCTGCCCAATCTTTGATTTGTCGGAAAGATCTGGAGTCGGTGGTGCTGAGAAGTTCACACTGACAATAAAGATGTATGGCCCGTTCTGCCACGTCTTCACTGCTGCATGCGTCTACCAAACAAAGAGAAGACAATTGAGCATGGGGCCATTCACATAATATAAAGAACAGTGTTTGTCTTCATTCACAGACTTTTTTTCACTATTATTGGCAGACCACATTTCATCAAATTATACATTGTACCTCCTGCATTCATTCAGCCCCGTCTCCTTATTAAAAATGGTCTCTGTGGCATAAAAAGGTGAACTTGTGGCTTTCCCCAAATAAATAACAGTTACAAGCACTTAGAGGGTGCCCCCGGTATACCCTCACACCGCTTCCAGAATGCCTTGGCAGCCTCAAAATCTTTATATGCAAATAGACATTTCCTTGTAACATTAAGAACTGTCGTGCCTCATTTTGCCTTACTTTAATAAGTGAGGTCACACATTATAGTGATGGGCCAATAGTAAGGCGCAGAAGGGGAAAGGAGCAGGTCAACATGACTTAAAAAAAAGTGAGGGCAAATAAGCTCACAGGGAACACAGAAATAAAATAAGATTTTGTGAACTTCCTATAAAATCTTTTGCTTGTCTTCATTTGAGGGACACATTAAAGTAATAATTTCTGAGTATATGGGTTATACTGAAGGTTTGGGTATAAAAATAAAAAATAAAATAAAGTAAGGAAAGGGTAAACCAAGACCCGTATAACCTTACTTGCAACCATCAAGGCTCAGTTTTGTGAACAAAAAATAAATAAAAATACATAGGGTCTAGACCTATTTCCCTTAATGGTCCTCAAGAAAAGGATTTTACAGTAAGTATAACAATCTACATTTCTTTATGGTCTATTGAGGGACACAAGATAGTGGTAATTCTTGGACATATGGGACATGCAAAAGCAGTCTGTGGGGTAGGAAAAAGCCACCAAGTGATTCAATAAATGAGAAATCATACCACAAGCATAGGAGAAGGAATCAAAGCCTTAACATGGGGTTGATAGAGAAAACATATCTAAGAATTGTCAATATCAATGGAATGAAGTCAATGGAATGGTCATATCAAGAGAGGGTCAATGTGATAGTTACACAGTTACGTTGGGGAAAAAGAGAGAAGATAGAAAACCTCCATATAATGAATCCTATTATCCACAGGTGATCCAGGAGGAAGGAAAAATAATCCCGATAAAGCATGGTCCAATTTGCTCCAGCAAGAGAAAAATACATTCTGTCCTGACCCCCTAAAGGCAATTGGACATTCAATCTCCTGTGTTATTGCCTATAAAATGTTAATATCCAGTTATATTCTGTGAATTTTTTCTAATGTTACTAAACCCAGGATCTTGCACTCACTATATCCGGTCTCCTACAGTAGACAGAACATGGAAATGCAATTATTTTAGTAAATATAAACTGCAAAATACCTTTCCTCATCAGCAATATATAGCAGTCTTGTGATGTCTATCAGTGTCTGGTTAAAGCTAGTAGGAGGAGTTTTCATTCTCCTCCGATTGTCCTATGAGGATGCAGGACCCCTGGTCCTCTATCTGGACAGTACTGATTGGCCCTGTGCTGATCACATGCACCCTCCCCCCCCCCCCCCCATAAAAAAAAAAAAAAAGCTCTCTAGCAATACACACCAAACTGAGCATGTGCACAGTGGCTCTTTACCATCAGCATATTGTTAGGGGACTGTGGAAGAAGGGGAGGATCAGAGAAAAAGCCTTTTTACATAATGCAGAGGATTAAATCCTTAGATTCCACAGCAAGTATAACAAGCATGCTTTACTGCATATACAGACTGGATTTTACTGTCGTGGGTTTAGGAATACTTTAAAAACAATTTACCGATAGCCAAAACTTGTTCTTGAGGGAGCATATTTCACAGCGCTTACTGCGAAGCAGCTTTTCTGTACGTGGAACTTAAAGAGGAAGTAAACCCTAATGGGTTTACTTCCTCTTTCATTCCCTGCAAAGGCAAAGCATAATGGACTACCATGCATCGCATAGTAATCCATTATGTGTCACTTACCTGACACAGGAGCCAGCGAAGTCACCGCTGTCCTCTGTAGTCCGGCGTATCCATCTTCTCGGTGGGGTCTCGATGACGTCACTGCCGCGATGACGTCACTGCCGCGCATGCGCGCGGGAGCCGACACGCGTGGCATCTCCGTCGTTGAAGATGCCGCGCTCAGTGCAGTGCAGTGCAGCGCATGCGCCGTAGACAGCGGTGCCTGTCTTCGGGCAAATATCTCCTAAACTGTATAAGTTTAGGAGATATTTCTTGGACCTACAGGTAAGCCTTAATCTAGGCTTACCTGTAGGTCAAAGTGTGTTGTAAGGGTTTACAACCACTTTAAATCTGTTTACCTCCAGATGTAGAGTCCTAGTCCTCGTCCTTTATAATGACCTTGATGATTGTAATGCCCTGTACACACGGTTGGAAATTCAGACGGAAAAGGTCCAATTGGATTATACTGTTGGAAAATCCGATCGTATGTGGCCTCTATCGGACTTTCCGATGGAAAAGATTTGAGAGCAGGATCTCAAATTTTCCGTCAAAAAAAATCTGATCGGACGTCATCACACTCCAAACGATCGGATTTTACGACAGCTTTGTCCGACCGTGTGTATGAAACACCAGTTTAGGACAAAATCCGTCAGAAAAAAATCAGACGGACTTTGTGGTCGGAATGTCCGACTGTGTGTACGAGGCATAACTCTATACTACGTTTACTATCTAGAGCTAAAGCTCTTTTGATCATATTTATCCTATGGGTCACAGGTGTGCACTTAGTTCTGCAATCTTGTGATGCATGTTCAGCAGTCTAAAGTATGCTGCTGGTGGACATCACAGAGCTGGCCCAGGATCTGTAGGGATCTCAACAAAAATGTCTGTATCTGCACCAGTTGCCTGACTGGCAGTTCACTTAGCCTCTCAGCATTCCGCTGAGAGCCTGAGCCAGCTGCTCCCTGCCTCCCTCCATAGCCCAGTGCTCCGGTGAGCACTGGAGAGGCAGGGTACAGAGTGGTGACTGCTTTATGCTTAGAGCAGACCTGAGAGTTGAGTGATTAGCAGTCTTTGATTGCTCAGTTCCCTGTGTAGAGGCATCAGGGCGATACTGCACACACCCAGGTGAGTATGCAGGTTTCTTTTGGTGAAATCCCGCACTTCTCTTTGAAGTCTATGATCTACCAGAACACTGAGATCCTTCTCAGCAAACGACTCCCCCAGCTGTTCTCCCGGGATGTACAGTGCCTTGAAAAAGTATTCATACCTCTTACAATTTTCCACATCTTGTCATGTTACAACCAAAAACAATGTATTTTATTGGGATTTTATGTGATAGACCAACACAAAGTGGCACATAATTATGAAGTGGAAGGAAAATGATAAATGGTTTTCAACATTCTTTTTTACAAATAAATATCTGAAAAGTGTGGTGTGCATTTGTATTCAGCCCCCCGAGTCAATACTTTGTAGAACTACCTTTCATTGCAATTACAGCTGCAAGTCTTTTAGGGGATGTCTCTACCAGCTTTGCACATCTAGAGTGAAATTTTGCCAATTTTTCTTTGCCAAATAGCTCAAGCTCTGTCAGAATGGATGAAGAGAGTCTGAACAGCAATTTTCAAGCCTTGCCACAGATTCTCAATTGTATTTAGGTCTGGACTTCGACTGGGCCATTCTAACACATGAATATGCTTTGATCTAAACCATTCCATTGTAGTCCTGGCTGCATGTTTAGGGTTGTTGTCCTGCTGGAAAGTGAACATCTGCCCCAGTCTCTAGTCTTTCGCAGACTAATAGATTTTCTTCTAAGATTGCCCTGCATTTGGCTCAAACCAGCCCCCCATCAACTCTGACCAGCTTCCCTGTCCCTGCTCAAGTAAAGTATCCACACAACATGATGCTGCCACCACCAGGTTTCACAGTGAGGATAGTGTGTTCAGGGTATGTGCAGTGTTAGTTTTCTCCCACACATAGCATTTTGCTTTTGGGCCAAAAAGTTCAATTTTGATCTTGTCTGACCAGAGCACGTCTGCTTTGTCCCCCACATGGCTTCTTGCAAACTGCAGACGGGACTTGTTATGGCATTCTTCCTGCCACTCTTTCATAAGGGCCAGATTTGTGGCGTGTACTACTAATAATTGTCCTGTGAACAGAATCTCCCACCTGAGCTGTGGATCTCTGCAGCTCCTCCAGAGTTACAATGGGCCTCTTGGCTGCTTCTCTGATTAATGCTCTCCTTGCCCAGCCTGTCAGTTTAGGTGGACGGCCATGTCTTGGTAGGTTTGCAGTTGTGCCATACTCTTTCCATTTTTGGATGATGGATTGAACAGTGTTCTGTGAGTTGTTCAAAGCTTGAGATATTTTTTTTTATAACCTAACCCTTCTGTAAACTTCTCCACAACTTTATTCCTGACCTGTCTGGTGTGTCCTTGGCCTTCATGATGCGGTCTATTTGTTAAAGTTCTATAACAAACCACTGAGGACTTCACAGAACAGCTGTAATTATACTGAGGTGAAATTATACACAGGTGGACTCTATTTACTAATTAGGTGAATTATGAAGGCAATTGGTTTCACTAGATGTTAGTGGTATCAGAATAAAGGGGGCTAAATACAAATGCATGCAACACTTTTCACATATTGTAGTGTAAAAAAAAAAATGAAAACCATTTATCATTTTCCTTCACGTCACAATTTTGTGACACTTTGTGTTGGTCTGTCACATAAAAGCCCAATAAAATACATTTACGTTTTTGGTTGTAACATGACAAAACATGGAAAATTTCAAGGGGTATGAATACTTTTTCAAGGCACTGTATGACGCACGGTCAGTCACCAGCTCTCTGCTCTGCCCCTCAACTGGAGTGCTGGGCTGTGGAGGGAGAAGGAGCAGCTGGCTCAGCCTCTCAGTGACGTGTCAGAATCCCTACAGAGCCTGGACCGGTGTTCTGGCAGATAGTGTCCTGCCATAATATAGTGTCCGCCCCGTACTGCGCATGCGCAGTACGGGGCAGAAGAAGCTTCGGAAAATCTCTGAAGATGAACGGCGCCTGCGCCCTGAGTGGAGGTGGTAGCCCTACCATCCAAGCGGACATAGGGTTCGGAAAATTATAGGGCCCCTCCACCTCGCTGCGCATGGCTTTTATATTCCTACTCTAGGTCTACTTGGATGGTGGGGCTAGAACCTGGACTCACGGCGCAGGCGCCGTTCATCCTCGGCTATTTTCGGAACCTGTGTGTGCTGTGTACTGCGCATGCGCAGTACACAGCAGACACTATCCGATGGGGGACCATATGTGATAGGACACCGGCTCTGTGACGTCAGCTGACAGAAGGTTTTAGCGCAAATGCCATGTAATTTAATATATTAAAACGTAAGGGTCCCAACCCTGAACCTTGGGGTACACCACTAATAACCTTAGAGTAGACTATAAATCATTAAATGTTAAAATGTATTTATTTATTTTGTCACCTCCCAAACTGGGCATCCATAGACAGACACACAGCAGTGGTAAGCAGGAGTTTGGCTGACATTTACCTTAACCACTTGCTTACTGGGCACTTAAACCCCCCTCAGTCCCAGACCAATTTTCAGCTTTCAGCGCTGATGCACTTTGAATGACAATTGCGCGGGCATAGAACACTGTACCCAAATGAAATTTTTATCATTTTTTTCCCACAAATAGAGCTTTCTTTTGGGGGTATTTAATTACAGCTCGGAGTTTTATTTTTTGCTAAACAAACAAAAAAAGATGCAAAAAAAAATATCATGTTTAATAGTTTGTTAGAAAATTTTGCAAACGGGTCATTTTTCTCCTTCATTGAAGTGCGCTGATGAGGCGGCACTGATGGGCTGCACTGGTGGGCACTGATGGGCTGCATTGGTGGGCACTGATGGGCTGCACTGGTGAGCACTGATAGGCATAGTTAAGGCGGCACTAATAGGCACAGATAAGGCAGCACCGATGGGCACAGATAAGGTGGCATGGATGGGTGGCACAGATGGGTGGCACAGATGGGCACTGATAGGTACCACTGATAGATGGGACTGATGGGCACTGATAGGTGGCACTGCTGGGCACTGGTAGATGACACTGATGGGCATGGATATGTGGCACTGGGGTGCAGCACCTTTGTTGAGGCAGATTGTGGGCACTGCTGGGTGGCACTATGGGCACTGCTGGGTGGCACTATGGGCACTGCTGGGTGGCACTGACGGGGGGCACTTTTTTTAATGTGGCATTGGCAGGGGGCAGGTGGGCACTGGCAGGGGGCAGGTGGGCACTAGCAGGGCTGGCCATGATCGAGACTGATGTCCCGATCACGGGCGCCGGTGATCGGCTTTTTTTTTTCCTCCTCGCGCTGACAGCGCGAGGAGGAATAATAGCCGATTACCGGCTCCGTTATATCACATGATCAGCTGTCATTGGCTGACAGCTGATCACGTGATAAGGGGTCGGGATCGACCCCTTGCACGGATCGGTGATCAGGCGAGTCTCGTAGACTCGCCGATCACAGGGGGCGCGCAGGGCGCTCGTGCACGGGACTACGTCTATTGACGTCATCCCGGAAAAGGAGATCCGCGCTATAGCGCGGATCTCAAGTGGTTAAAGTGGATGTAAACCCAATTCATGAAATTTGAGCTGGGCACAGCTATCTGTAGTGTTTTGTTATCTCTCTCCATCCTGTAGAGGTCTCTTGCTCTGTAGCTCTGTTAGCAGCCTGATAACTTCTCACATATTCTCAGAGATAGAAGTGTGTGTTGGAGGAGGTTGCTATAAATTAGATTAACAGTCAGCTTGCCGTCTAAGAACAGAGCTGTGAAAGCATTTTCATTCTTCTACCAATGTGGAGGGGGGGGGGGGGGAGCGTGTGCGCCTTTCCTCCAATCAGCTGCTCCCAGTGTAACCTAAGCTTTCTCTCAGACCCCTTTCACACCGAGCTGCCCCAGGCATCGGCAGTAAAGTGGCGCTATTTTTAGTGCCGCTTTAGCTGCGCTATTCGGCCTCTAGTTTAACCCCCCCGCTAGAGGCCGAAAAGGGGTTAAATGTGCCCACAAAATTACGCCGGAGCGGCGTTTTCGCAGCGCTGCACCATCGATTTCAATGGAGAGCAGTGGTGGAAGAGCGGTGGAGGAGCGATGAGTTCACCACTCCTTCACTGCTCCAAAAGAAGCTGCTGGTGGGACTGTGTGTCGCCCTGCCAGCGCACCGCTGAAAGGAGCCGCTTTTTCAGCTATTTTTAGCACTGTAGTGCATGAAAAAAAACTGGCAGCGTGAAAGGGGTCTAACAGTGCAGAATGAGGAAGTGAAAATTCTTACCTGATGTAAAAATTCTAAAGAAAATAGCAAGATGAAGACAGCAGATATACATGAAATTATGTAGGGAGATTTGTTTAATTTGTTTATCATCTGAGGCTGTTCACTTCACTGGGTATATGTGAGGATTTACATCAACTTTAATGCAGGAAATGGTTTAAGATAAAAAAAAAAAATAATAATAATTGAGTTTAAAACCACTTTAAATCATTTTTTTTTTTTTTTTAGGTCTATAGGGAACGGTGTCAGGCGCTTATGCAAAGTACAAGTATACTATAACCACAGCCACTCCTTTTTCTATGTTTTTGCTCATTTCCCCATTTAAAAAAAAGCCGATTTGTTTCCCAGCTTTAGTCTTTCTTGAATCCATGCTGACTATTGCTAATAATGTTGTTTTCTAGCAAAAACTCCTCCATGTGGTCCTTGATCAAACTCTCAAGTTTCTTTCCAACTATAGGAGGTTAAACTAGTTGGTAAAGAATGTGATCCTTTTTTATTTATAGAGTCTGTGCATAATATTGGCCTTGCACCAATCTAGTGGTAATGTGCCAGTCATTAAAGAGTCTCTAAATTTTAGAAAGAATGTATTCAATATAACAGAGCTCATCTCCGAGGACACGTAGGTGTAGGACATCTTTTATTTGCCTTTATTTTGTGTAAATGCTCCTGGGCCATATCAGTTCTTAGCCACTGTGATTCTTAGTAGTATCCCCAATATGGACTTGAGCTCTTCCATTTCTTTTGTATACACTTTAAGGGGTTTAAAGTGGAAATGCAGCTTACACCTAACACCTATGCTAACCAACCTGAGCAAGATTACCACGATGCGCACCCCTATAGGCGCTCGGCGGCCGTTATCCTGCTGGACGTCATAAGACGCTCAGTCAGGATAACTGAACTACTGCCTGGCGGTCATTCTGCTATAGGCCAAGCAGGAAGTGATAAAACACTGTACATAGGATTATTAATATACTCAAACGGTATAACAGAACCAGAATAGAATTAGGGTTGGATGCTTCCTTACTTAACATTTTCAATTGAAATAAATTCAATAATAGCCATAAAAAGAGTATAAATTCACTTTGTCCACTCCTAGGACGCCAGCAAAAAACAGAGGTAAGACAGATTGAAGTAGTGGTGCACCGATATGAAAATTCCAGTGCCGAAAACAGAAACGGATAGTTTTTGAAACAAATGTTTTTAAATGTAATTAATGTGGCTGGTGTTTTTGCATTGAAGTCAATGGGACGCAAATTTGCATTGCCATCAATAGGGGGTATTTTTGCATTGAAGTCAATGGGACATATGAACATATGAAATCCAACACATACAGGGGGTCACCGGGTTACGAACCCATTAGGTACTTTCCTCCTGTTTAATCCGGAAATGTTCCTAAGTCGGCCGCGCGTGTGCATAACGACAATTACGGACATTTCTGATGTTCTGTCGAATGTCGTTCAGCATATGCGCTGCAAATTACGGACATTTCCGACATTTTCTGAGGCTCTGTCTGGCCGCACATGCGCAGAATGACAATTGCGCACATTTCCGATATTTAGTTGAATGCCGTTCGGTGCATGCGAAGAACAACAGAAGGTCCCCGCAGCACCCTGTTCATAAGTAGGAGTAGTTCTAAGTCGGGTGCCCCCTGTACCTCCATCTGCAGATGGACGATTTCAACCCTGCTGGATTATTGTATTCTGACAAGTGGCGCCCCCAGCTATCAAAATCCCTGACAATCGCCTGCAGCCAACTGGGATGATCAATTTTCTGACAGGCTCTTGAAATAACAGTTGATGGAATAGTGGACTTTGTCAAACCGAGTCAATTTGGCAGGGCCCTACACTGCTTAAATTTTAGCCGAGCCAACAGCAATCATCTGAAATACCGCCCTATACTACCCAAGCCTGCCATTATGCCACCCAAACCTGTCACTATACCACCCTATACCACCCTACACTATCCAAATCTGAGACTATACCACCCTATCTCCCCAAACCCACCACTATACATACCACCCTATTCTCCCCCAAACCTGCCACTATACCATCCTATATGCTCCAAACCTGCCACTATATCACCCTATACTACCCAAACCTGCCTATAGTAGCCAATTTTATTTATCACAGTCAGATCAATGAAATATGCTTTATGTTAATATTGTTAAAGAAGAAGTTGTTAATTCTGCATAAAACATTTATCAATGACATTTCATGAGATAATTTACAAGGGTGTGTTTAGGGGCGGGGCAGGGTAGGGGTTGGGCGTGGGCAACTGGTGGCTGAGTTCACACTATTGCAAATTGGATGCCTTTTGCCCGCATCCAATTGGCAATAGCATGAGATTTTGACCAGCTCTATATGAAGCTGGCTCACATATTTCCACCGTAGCTTCGCTGCAAATTTGCACAGGAGCCCTGTACGTCTTTTGGTCCATTTCAGGTTAGAATTCAGCCGAAAAAAAAATAATAATAATTGGTCTGACAACAGACCTGAAAATGATGAACAAGAATGCACAGACCCCTGCTGTGAGCCGCATGCAAAGATAGTGTGAAGCCAGCATAACTCTTAAGGCCTGGCTAGTAGCTCAGCAATTCAAAATTTAAACCCATATCTACAGGCTCCCCAGAACCAGATGGGTCTTTGGTCTCATTTTTTAAACAGAAACTTCCAGCAATAAAGTCATGGAGACAATTACAGTAAACAATGAAACAGCAAAGATGCTGAGAAGTATACACAAACACTTTTCATACAATATTGATTATACTAAAATGTCTAAAAATTACTAAAAATAGGCTAGGTACATATACACAAAAAGCTCAACAGCAAATGCACCAGATTAATACTTACATTGTTCTTTACAGACGGACATACGGTAGCATTAACTATTTCTTTTTTCTGGAAAAAAAAAAGGCAGAAGTTAGAAAGACAAACTTTATCAAAAACCCACTTAAAAAAAAAAAAAAAAAAAAAAAACAATGATGAAACATACCTCAGAAGAATTCTCATCTATTATTATTGGGAGGCTCTCCTTGCACTGGACCTTAAAAATAGATTTGGAAATCATTAAAAATAACCCATCAGCATCCAATCAAAACTGAAATTTTTACTGTAGCATGAACAAAATGCATTCTCATGTGCAGTAGAGCCCCATATACTTCTATGGTACCTCTTCCACAGCATCTTGGGCTACAACACTGAGTTCCAAAGAAAAGTGTAAGCCCTTGTACACACGGTCGGACATTCCCACGGAAAATGTCCGATCGGACCGTGTTGTTGGATAATCCGACCGTGTGTGGGCTTCATCTGACTTTTTCTGTCGGAATGTCCGACCAACAAAGTTTGAGAGTTGGATATAAAAATTTTCCGACAACATGATCCGATCGGACTTTGTCCGACCGTTTGTAGAGAATTCCGATCGGACAAAGTGCCACGCATGCTCAGCTCAAATTCCTAGACCAAAGCTATTGGCTAATAGCCTGAACGTAGTCCCGTCGTAACTAAATAAAGTCATCACATTACGAACGATCAGATTTTCCGACAACTTTGTCTGACCGTGTGTATGCTACACCAGTTTTGGACAAAATCCGTTGGAAAAAATCTGATGGATTTTGTTGTCGGAATGTCCAACCGTGTGTACAAGGGCTAAGAGCATCTAATTTGCAGATGTTGCCAGTTCGGAGATAATTATGGAAGGATGCAAACATTATGTGAGGCCACAATATGGAGGTACGAATCTATCTGGGAATGGTGGACTAGTTTAGGTTGCTTTTAAAGTGGAAATCCAGGAACTGAATCATTGCTACAAATATGCTGGTTTATAAGAGGATACGTCCAAGGAGGGGTATGCCACCTTGTGGACTTCTCTTTTATTTACATTTATACTGAGCACTATTGCTATACTTCCTGGGAGCTGACACTAGACCTAGAGTCTCTGATACAGCAGCTGCAGAGTCTTTTCCAGCCATTCCACCTGCCCCACCTCTTTTCTTGTACAATCACGGAAGGCTTTTATTTACATTTTTTAAAATATGCTGGATTACAGGAGATGAGGTCAATGAAATGTATGCGACCTTGTGAATCAATCTCATATTTACCGAGTACCAGGAATACAGTTATTGTTATACTGGCACTCTGACGACAAAAATTCGCTCTGCTATACAACTGCCCCTCCTCTCTGCTGTCCATTCACAGAATACTTTGCATTTTGTGGAAAGGTTCATATAATACAAAATATAAAAAGTGAAAGACAGTCAGCGCAGTCAGTATTTGTGCAAAACACCATAAGCTATCTATAACTTAGAAAACCTAATACACATAAATCCCTAATAAATGTGCTCACAAGCTGTAAATTCTTAGTTGCTGCCCAGAATTGTTTTCTAGGGTGGCAACTATTATTTTCATAATCGATAAGTTGGCCGATTATTGTTTTGATTAATCAGTTAATAACCTTAAAACGAGTTTGGTGTATACTTTAGTTAACATGTAAAGTTTAAAAAAAAAACACCAAATTATTCTTAAATATCAATAACTATGGTTAGGGAGCAACATTTCTAATCCACCCTGAGAATAACAGACAGAAGAAATATATTGTATATAATATTAGAGGTTGAAGCTGGTAAATATCATCAGACTTAGATCAAATGTTTTTATTTAGGCTAGGTTCACACCGGAGCGATGCGGGAACGCAGCGAATACGCGGCGTTTTCCCGCATCGCATGCCTCCCGCCGGCAGTTCACACTGCCCTATGCGGACTGCTGGGAGTGTCAATGAAATCTTAATGACACCTCCAGATCAGTCCGCATATCGCAGTGCGATCTGCAAACTCGGACAGGAATCGGATCGCATGGTGTGAACACCCATGCGATCCGATTCTGCTGCGGACCAAAAAAAGGGTCTCGTGCGAGTTTGCGGCGGGTGCGATGCGAATTCAGCCATACTATCTGTATGGCTGAACTCGCATCGCACAGAGATCGGATGTGATTTGCACTGCAGTGCGGTGCGAATCACATCCGGTTCTCTCTGCTGCAGCAGTGTGAACCCAGCCTTAAAGAAAAAAAAAAAAAAGTTAAAGACTGTTTTGCAGATTTTCAAACAGAACTGTAATATACTATATGCTGGCCATATAAAAACAATGTCTTCCTTCCTTCAAAAAAAAAAAAAACTATTTTAATTTTAAGAACGTACGTTGATTTTCTAATCGTTAGTGGGGTCAAACCAACGTTTGTTTTCAACCACAGTAATGGGAACATTTAGAAATAGAAAACGTCTTGGTCAAAGTAATTTTTAGACAGTGTATGTGGTTTTCGTTCAGAAATTACATCAATTTTAAAACAATGTTAAAAGAAAGTGAAATTTTCAAACAACATTCTTTCATTCAGCGAATGTACAATGATTTTTTTGTATTAATATTCTAGTCTGAAAATTGATCCGTGTGGCCAGCACAAGGCTCAGTACACACCTATGAAGTTTTGTTTTGATCTGTTTCTACACTGCTTTTTGCTGTGCGTTTTGATTTTTGCAAACATGATTTTACTGCGATTTGCGTTTTTGCATTTTTTTTTATGGCCAATTTGTTGTTGGGCAGATCAAAAAAAAAAACAAATTGCAAAAACACAACATACGCTTTTCCGCAGTTTCTCCCTTAAAATTTATTGAACCAAAAAAAGCACAGTTTTGCATTGAAAAAAGCCATCGACCCTTTCTAAATACGCAGTGGCTGACAAAAAGCGTAGATGTGAACGTGTCCCAAAGGAAACAATATTAAATGAACTGAAGTGCGTTTCTGCAAAAAGCACCAAAAAACACATAGGAGTGAACCAGGCCTAAGGCTCGATTCACATCTATGCATTTTTAGTGCTTTTTGCAGATTTGCACTACAGAATACAATCCATAGAAAAACCATGTTAAATGGACTGTAGTGCAAATCTGCAAAATGCAAAAAGCACTAAAACTGTATAAGTGTGAATCCAGCCTAAGACGTTTAGTAAAATAATGGGGTTTAAAAAAATAAAAAAACTACAATTAACCCTTTATAGTACAAAAAGAGAAAATCGCTACTGTAAGGGGTTCATTTTGTTATTGTGGAACAGTGAAAGTAATAGTTACAGTAGCGATTATTTGCTCATTTTGTACTATAAAGGTCTAATTTTAGACCTTTTTTTTTAACCCCATTATGTCACTGGCTGATCGATTATGAAAATAGTAATCGATTTAATATTCGATTAGTTGTTTCAGCCCTATTGTTTTCACTCCACCGCTCCAAAATATCATGCAAATAATGATGCAACACAACTAAACAGTATCTGATAAATAAGTCTCAAACGTTGAAATAAAAAAAAGTCCATAACATGTATGTGTAGCCAACCACCATTTGACTAATCCAAATTGTCAAAATCTTCAATTCAACAAATCAAAAAACATGTTGCATGAGTAACACCTAGTGAACCATATGCACTCACCTCCTGGACTGGACCTTAATTAATAATCAGTCAAACACACTTTTGCCCCCCACCCCCCCGGGCTATACTGCAGCTGCCTCCTTGTTACATAGTTACATGGCCGGTGAAGTTGAAAAAAAAGACACAAGTCCAACCTATGTGTGTGATTATATGTCAGTATTACATTGTATATTCCTGTATGTTGCGGTCGTCCAGGTGCTTATCTAATAGTTTCTTGAAACTATCGATGTTCCCCGCTGAGACCACCACCCGTGGAAGGGAATTCCACATCCTTGTCACTCTTACAGTAAAGAACCCTCTATGTAGTTTAAGATTAAACCTCTTTTCTTCTAATTTTAATGAGTTGCTACAAGTCTTGTTAAAATCCCTTTTGCGAAAAAGTTTTATCCCTATTGTGGGGTCACCAGTATGGTATTTGTATATTGAAATCATATCACCTCTCAAGCGTCTCTTCTCCAGAGAGAAGTTCAGCGCTCGCAACCTTTCCTCATAACTACCGTATTTATTGGCGTATAACACTCATTTTTTCCCCTTAAAATCAGGGGAAAATCGGGTGTGGGTGTTATACGCCAATCCCCCGCTGATTGTGAGGAGAGGAGTGAGTGAGCGCAGCGAGATACACAAAGCCGAGTGTACTTCGACTAGACTCGACTCTCGCAGTCCCGCCCATCTTCACCGATTGCGAGAGAGGAGCGAGCACTGCAGACATACACAAAGCCGAGTGTACTGCTCCTCTCACAGTCCCGCCCCTGACTGTGAACAGAGCCGAGTCTAGCCGAAGTACACTTGGCTTTGCGTATGTCTGCGGCGCTCGCTCCTCTCGCAATCAGTGGAGATGGGCAGAACTGTGAAAGGAGCCGAGTCTAGCCGAAGTACACTTGGCTTTGTGTATTCCGACTCCTCTCCTCCGATCTGCGCCAAATTTAAATGACACAGGGCTGCAAAGACACTGGGAAAACTGCAATGACACAGGGCTGCAAAGACAGTGGGAAGGCTGCAGATGGATGCATTGATGGGCATTTAAATGTAGTTTTTTTTCGTTAAACTTCCCTCCTAAAAGTTTTTCTCAAAATTCCCTCCTAACTTGGGGTGCATATTATACGCAGATAAATATGGTAATATCCTCCAGACCCTTTATTAGCTTTGTTGCCCTTCTTTGTACTCGCTCAAATTCCAGTACATCCTTCCTGAGGACTGGTGCCCAGAACTAGACAGCATGCGCCAAGTGCTGCCGACCAGAGTCTTGTAGAGTGGTAGAATTATCGTTTTATCTCTGGAGTTGTTCCCCATTTTAATGCAAGACAATATTCTGTTTGCTTTGTTAGCAGCATGCCTTTGCTGAGCCTATCATCTACTAGGATCCCCAGGTCCTTTTCCATCCTAGATTCCCCCAGAGGTTCTTTACCTTTTACCCTTGTAGCCAGGTTTCAATCCATGTACTTACCCTATGGTCCATGCCAACGGACCTTATTTTGTACAGTAAACGTTTATGGGGAACTGTGTCAAATGCTTTTGGAAAAAACAGATACACCACGTGTTCCCAGTAGCAGTCATAAGGCGTACTGTTCAGCCGTCTAATTTCCATGCAAAACGTACTCATGCAAAAGGAATAAAACCAATAATGTTCTCCATAAATCTTAAAAGCAATTTAATAAAATCTAAAAACAGGACACTCACAAACAAATGCACTCTCAAAACCATGTTCTGTGCATAATGTAAAAGTAAGCCGCCTTCTCAGTAGCTACAGCACATTTGATGCCACCACCAGGCGGTGTTTGATCCTGCATTGAGGTGGTTTAATTTTATATTATACGCCTAATATGGCACTGAGAATGCATTTGTTTGTGGAGTTAGCTGGAGTATAGCCCCAAGAGGAAAAAAGTGCATTTGACCCTGATTAGTGATTAAGGTCAATCCAGGAGGTGAATGCATATGGTTCACTGGGTGTTACGCATGTGACATATAGGCAATTCATTGAAGTGAAGATTTTGACATTTGGATTTCACTGGTGATTGGCCACATATACATATTTATTGACTCTCTTTGGTTTATCATTTGGAATATTCTGCAATGCCAAGTCAATCACCTGATCTCAACCTATTTGAGCATGCATTTCACTCGCTGAAAGCAAAACTAAAGACAGAAAAACCCACAAAGAAAAACAGAAGACAGCTGCATTTAGAGCCTGGCAAAGCATCAAATAGGAGGAAGCAGTCTTTGGTAACGTCCACGGGTCCCAGAAGTCAGCCAGTCATTGCCAGTAAAGGATTCTCAACAAAATATAAAAAAAATCAACATTTTATTTATGATTATATTAATTTGTCCCATGAAAATGGTTATAGTTCCTAAAATTTGTATTTGAGATTTATGTTCAACCCCTTGAATAAAGCTGAAAGTCTGCACTTCAAATTAATTCAGATTGTTTTGTTTTAATTTTATTCTGGTGTCATACAGAGCCAAAAGTTTGAAAATTGTGCCTGTGTCAATATATATATATATATATATATATATATATATATATATATATATATATATATATATATATATATGGATAGATGGATGTGTGCTAGTATTTTATATATATTATACACACACACACACACACACACACACACACACAGTATTTCACAACAGTGAGTACACCCGTCACATACTTGTAAATATTTTATTATATCTTTTCATGTGACAACACTGAAGAAATGACACTTTGCTACAATGTAAAGTAGTGAGTGTACAGCTTGCTTAACAGTGTAAATTTGCTGTCCTCTCAAAATAACAAAAGTGAGTACACCCCTAAGTGAAAATGTCCAAATTGGGCCCAAAGTGTCAATATTTTGTGTGGCCACCATTATTTTCCAGCACTGCCTAAACCCTCTTGGGTATGGAGTTCACCAGAGCTTCATAGGTTCCTCTTCCACTCCTCCATGACGACATCACAGAGCTGGTGGATGTTAGAGACCTTGCGCTCCTTCACCTTCCGCTTGAGGATGCCCTACAGATGCTCAATAGGGTTTAGGTCTGGAAACGTGCTCGGCCAGTCCAACACCTTTACCCTCAGCTTCTTTACCAATCATTGGTCGTCTTGGAGGTGTGTTATGGGTCGTTATGTTGGAATACTGCAGTGCGACCCAGTCACCACACACGCTTGACACCATCTGAACCAAATAAGTTTATCTTCGTCTCATCAGACCACAGGACATGGCTCCAGTAATCCATGTCCTTAGTCTGCTTGTTTTCAGCAAATTGTTTGCAAGTTTTCTTGTGCATCATCTTTAGAAGAAGCTTCCCTCTGGGATGACTGCCATGCAGACCAATTTGATGCAGTGTGCAGCGTATGGTCTGAGTACTGACAGGCTGACCCCCCACCCCTTCAAGCTCTACAGCAACGCTGGCAGCACTCATTACGTCTATTTCCCAAAGACAACCTCTGAAAATGACGCGGAGCATGTGCACTCAACTTCTTTGGTCGACTATGGTGAGGCCTGTTCTGAGTGGAACCTGTGCTGTTTAACTGCTGTATGGTCTTGGCCACCTTGCTGCATCTCAGTTTCAGGGTCTTGGCAATCTTCTTATAGCCTATGTCATCTTTATGTAGAACAACATTCTTTTTTTCAGATCCTCAGACAGTTCTTTGCCATGAGGTGCCATGTTGAATCTCCAGTGACCAGTATGAGAGAGTAAGAGCGATAACACCAAATTTAACACACCTGCTCCCCATTTACAACTGAGACATTCTAATACTAACGAGTCACATGGCACTGGGGAGGGAAAATTGCTAATTGGGGCAAATTTGGACATTTTCACTTAGGGGTGCACTCACCTTTGTTGCCAGAAGTTTAGACATTAATGGCTGTTTGTTGAGTTATTTTCAGGGGACAGCAAATTTACACTGTTATACAAGCTATACACTCACTACTTTACATTGTAGCAAAGTGTCATTCCCTCAGTGTTGTTACATGTAAGGATATGTGAGGGGTGTGCTCACTTATCTGAGATACTGTATATATAATAAATATACGCACACTGTATAACAAAAACCATTTTGTTACACCTGCAGAGCATTGCATCCACAATCAGTGGTTTGTGGGTGCAATGTGAGGCTCCTGCAGACACTGCCGAGAGCTCTCTGCCTGTATATCTCTGTGTGGGTAGACAGTTACTCAGCTACAGGAGCAGTCAGTGAACTACGAGGGCGCTGGGGCATGTAATCGGTGTTGGGCCCATTCACAAGTGTGAAGGTGGTCTAAGGGCGCACTTGTGCCTTCCTGCCTCAAGCTAATGACATCCCCATCCCTAATTAAAACAATTTGAAGCTCATTGAAAACTACAAGCCCTCTGCCACGGTGGAAGAATTTTTTTTTCATAACTTTTTTTCCCATCACATTGAGGACATTAATGACATTGCAGAGGGAAAACAGATCTGCCCCAGCTACATATTGCACATGAAGGAATATTAAATATAGAATTTGTACCTGCCGCTTTGTCTCACAGGATGACACTTGACTTGACTGTTTGGTAAAAGACCCGGTCAGGCCAGGACGAATAACTTTGTCGGGAACATCAAGATAATTCTTGATACGCTCCTCCTGTAAAAGAAAAGAAAAACTAAAAACTGACAAAACTGGGACTTGTTTAGTAATGAAAGAGTATTTGTCACTGAAATCCTTGTGTCTCATTTTACCACATATGCATTGCCAATTTGTTATTTTTTTTATTAGCATTGGATAGAGTTGTAAAGGTTTAGAACATCTGGACTGAATTGTTACCAGTGTCTTGTTGAAGGCAACTGGCTTAAAGGGGATTTCCCCTCACTTCCTGTTGTGTCTGAGACAGGGAATGAGGGTAAATCTCCATTTTGCCACACTCAAACAGGCAAAGACATAAATGCGATATATGCATTTATAGGACAGCTGCAATCATTTTTATTGGTTATAGGATGAAAAGATAATTTATATGTAAAAAGCATGTACATTTTGTATAGACACAAAAAAAAACACTAATCATTTCCCATATCAATCTGTGCCGAGTTTAAAAAAAGCAAAACACAAAGAGGTCTGTGTGAATAAGGGCCAACAGGACACAGACAATAAATACCATTCTATTCTATGCATAGTCACAAAATGAAAAGCGGTCTACCTTTGGTCACGTGCCACCTGATGGTACATCCAGGGCCGAACACTAGCGGGTTAATGCTGCATGAGCGATTACATGCGAGTGGGCGAGATTAGCTGTGTGAGCCAGCAGCTTCCCATGGCTTTCTATACGGTGGTCTTCCAGAGCTAAGCGCTGGGAACCCCCATTGGGGTTGTTGCATGTAATTGGCGTGGAGACCATTCGCAAGTGTGAAGGTGGTCTAAGGGTGTACTTGTGCCTTCCTGCCTCGGACTAAAGACATCCCCTCCACTAAGTAAAACAATCTGTCTGAAGCTCAAGAACTGCTTAAAAAGGTACAACTTTTATGGAAAATCATATAAGGAATAAGGTTGTACAACTGAAAAGTACACATTAAAAAAACATAAAATCTGCTGTATGAAGTCCACATATCTATAGTATACTTCTCCGGGAGTGTGGCCTGAATGGGCATGTGAGCAGTCGCACTTCACGGAGCTCCCGCTGACAATCCTGCACGATGCTCCTCCCGCTGCCGATCCAGACAAACACTGACCCAATTAGACGGCTGACACACCCGCAACGCTCCAGGGTGGTACCCCGCACAGCACAGACCCCATAATGACCCGCAAAGGGCAGAAGGAAGCCACGGCCGCTAAAGAGACCCAAGATGGTGCTGCTCCTCCCCAGCCTCAGAGAACAGCATGAAGCGACACCAAAATGCAGGAGGCAAATGGTAAGCCCCACACTATACAAAAGCAGCAGGGGAAGGAGCAGCCCACGGACATGTTATATTACACACAAACTACAAGGGACCGGCTGCTCCAACCCCCCCCCCACAACACAGGCCCATGCATATGGCACAACAGGGAGACACAGCCCCTCAGCATTAGACGACACACTGCCTCTGAATTCCTCCCCTGTGCCTACACCCGACATATGTGACATGCTGCACGATGAACCACGGCAACCCACTTTGAATGAAATATTGCGAGCAGTACAGAGATGCACTGCCTCAGTCGATGGTCTGAAAGAGCAGTTTGGGGGTCTCACAGAAACAGTGTCCCTAATGAGACAGGACCTCCAGAAAATCAGGGAGAGAACCACGGCTGTGGAAGGCAGAATTAGTGAGGTGGAGGACCAGATACCCTCGCTCGCCAGGGATGCCAGATCAGCTCTGCAGCAAGCTGCGCAGGCCACCGCCAAAACAGATGACATCGAGAACCGCTTAAGGTGGAACAATGTCCGCATTGTGAGTCTCTCCGAGAAAGTTGAGGGTAGAGACCCTACAGCATTCACAGAGCAATGGCTGCAAGATATTTTTGGCAGAGAAGCGTTCATCTTACTGTTTGCAGTTGAATGGGCCCACCGCACACCACCCCAACCACTCCCCCGGGCTCCCCGCCAAGGTCCATGCTGGCACGGCTCCTAAACTACAAGGACCGCGAGATCATACTCAGGCTGGCGAGGGAGAGAGGCTCTGTTCACTTAAATGAAACAAAAGTTTAATTTTATCCTGACTTCTCTGCTGAGGTGCAAAAGAAAAGGACTAAATTCGCCGAAGTGAAGAAGCACCTACAAAAAAATTCAAGTGCCATTTGCAAGGTTATTCCCGGCTAAACTGAGTATCGCCGCCAGGGGTCAGTCCCTTTTATTTGAATCCGTCTCTGATGCGGCATCATGGCTGGATCACAATGAACAGGACTTCTGGAGACGCCGTGAAGATGACAGGGATGACCGACAACAGGAAAACAAGTTTGACAAAGTCGGTAAACTTTCCAATCTGGTACTTACTTAAGCGGGACACTATATACTTTGTCCTTACCAGCGTTTTGAATGGGCTCTGACGCAGCACTAAGCACTTGTTGAGTTCTAAGCTACGGTGCGAGAGCTGTGCTCACAAGCTCCTACAAACTACCAATAGGTCCCAGTTGCAGGGACCAGCTAGTTGGTGCCCGGTTGGCACAAGTTTGATTCACTGTTACGGAATCACAGAGGCACAAGTTTGATTCACTGTTACGGAATCACAAAGGCGGTTTGCCCACACCCCACACAAATATGTGATGACAGTCCAACAGATTTGTTGGATCACCCTTCACAATTACTATTTTTGCACAGTTGTGCTATCCTCGGAAACCAATGCTCCATTGATACATGCGGATCACTCTGACACCCTGTCGGTATTTGACCAAACACCACCTAAAGAAACTGAGTACACTTCCAGCAGACGGTGCAGCTCTGCTGCTCGGACGCAAGGCTATTTGGCCTGGGCACCGGGGCAGTGCTAACACAACATGCTCAACATGGCTAACTCCCTAATTGTGACTTGGAATGTCAGAGGTGTACATGATCCGTTGAAACGTACTATGATAAGCTTGTGCTTAAAAAAGTTTCATCCATTGTGGGCTTATAGGAGACTCACCACACTAAAGATACGGTGGGTCTCCTGCAATATTCCTGGGTGGGCAGGGCTTACCATTCCACGCATTCTGCATATTTCTGCGGAGTGAGTGTGTTGGTTCATAAATCCCTGGCTTACCAGGAATTGGATTCCATAATAGACCTCATGGGCAGATACGTGTTTATATACTGTAAACTGTTTACAGTGAAAGTGATTATTGCATTTATATACATGCCTCCCCCATTCTCTAGAGAAATACTGCAGATTATTTTATCGTACTTGGTCGACAAACCTGATGTTCCCACTATGATTATGGGTGACATTAATGGTTACCTGGACCCAAGAATGGACAGGCACCCTGCAGTCCAACCCCCGCTAGGAGGTAAGGGTACTATTTTGATCCGACTGCTGCGGGAGGTGGGCTAGACAGATGTCTGGCGAGCAAAAAAAAACATTATCTAAACAATTCTCCTGCTTTTCTAAAACGCATGGCTCACTTTCACGTATTGACCTCTATCATTATAAACATGGTCACTAAGGTGGATTACTTTCCCAGGGGGGTATCAGATCATTCACCATTGGCAGTGCATCCAGTTACTCATCCAGTGGTACACCTGCCCAGAGCCCCCTGGAAACTTAACGCCTTTTGGAAAGGGTGGTGAGACAAATTGAACAATATTTCAATAATAACCGATCACACCCAGGAGGTCACAATGAAATGGGATGCCTTTAAGGCCTCTTTCACACTGATGTCCCGTTCAGGCCCGCCTGTCAGTTTTTCAGGCGGACCTGAACGGGTGCTCCATAGAGCTCTATGGAGCGTCGGATGTCAGCGGTGACATGTCCGCTGACATCCGACCCGCTCCGATCCGAAAAAGTGTAACGGAGGAAAAAGCTATTTTTCCATCCGTCTGCGGATCGGATCGGGTGACGACGGGCACTGCGGTCCGTCGTCATCCGATCTCCCATAGGGGAGAGCGGCGCTGTGACAGGTCCGTCCCTGCGCAGTGTGCAGAGACGGAGCTGTCATCTCCCTGCTCAGCGGGGATCGGCGGAGTGATCCCCGCTGAGCAAACGGATATCCACGGGCGGATCAGAACTGATCCGCCCCGTGTGAAAGGACCCTAAGGCATGCCTCAGAGGCATGTTTATAACTGAAATCACAGCGATAAAACGTAACTCTTCAGCCCTCCTGGAGCAGGTTGGAGACCAGGTGCGACAGCCTGAACTATCATATGTCACAGACCCTTCAGATTCTGCGAGGGAGGCATGGATATCGGCCCAGGACTCCCTGGACCGGTTGAGATCCTCCACAGTGGAGCGAAAAAGGTTCTTCACTAAACAGGCCTTTTAAGAGGAGGGGGAGAAGCCTGGCCGCTTATTGGCTAGAATTGCAAAGTCCCAACAAATGTCCCTAGCCATAGGAGCCATTCGCTGTTCCACTGGAAGACTGGTGAACGACCCTGAACTGATAATCACTGAACTAGCTTCCTTTTATGCAAACCTATACAAACCAGGTGAGGACTACACAGATGAGGCACTGCAGGGATACTTAGATACAATACCCCTACCGGTACTCCCCCGTCAGGCACGCATGGAGCTGGAGGCTCCGCTCGAGCTTGATGAATTAAGGGAGGCGGCCGCCTCCTTCCCTACTTGTAAGGCACCGGGGGGGATGATAGGATCCCGATAGAGGTCTACACACAGTATGGTGAGGTGATTCTACCTAGGTTACTAGAGGTACTCAACTCCTCCTTCAAATCATGGCGATTAGCAAACAGTATGACAAGGGCAAATATCATATTACTACTTAAACCCGGTAAGGATCCGGTGGACCAGGGATCCTACAGGCCCAATTAGTTACTTCAAAGTGACGTGAAACTACTGGCCAAGGTTCTGGCCATGAGGGTTAACAAGGTCATTCTGTCTATAATATACCCGGACCAGGCAGGCTTCATGCCACGAAAATCTACCGCGACCAAGCTTAGATGGCTATTTTTGAACATGCAAACCCCGAGGGATATGGCTGGGCTTGGGGCACTGTTGTCTCTTGACGCCAATAAGGCATTCGATAGTGTCAGCTGGCTTTATCTCTGGGCTGTATTGTCCAAGTTTGGGTTTGGTCCTAGATTTGTCACATGAGTGCGGTTGCTGTATGCCTCACCACAAGCCGCCATATGCATGTCAGATAGGATGTCGCATGTCTTTGCACTGGGCAGGGGTGCCCCCGTCTCCCCTGCTTTTTGCATTGGCTATTGAACCCCTCGCTGCACAGGTGAGGGAATGCCCACATGTTAAGGGATTTCGGTACGGCGAATTGCATGAGAAAATAATGCTTTACGCCGATGACATGCTCCTCTTTTTGGAGGACGTGGATGCTTCACTGTCTCGTGCAATGTCCCTTATCACAGACTTCGGCCACTATTCAGGCCTTACCATCAATTGGTCCAACTCTGCACTGATGTTCATGGACGGGTCTCCGGGTCTGCATGCGGACCTTCCTTACCCTTTCCATAGTGGACTCCTTTAAATACCTAGGCATTAATATATCCCCAAAGCTGACTGACTACAATAAGCTAAACATATATCCCTTGTTATCCCTGTTCAGGGACAAAATAAACATATGGAATAGACTCAAGATTTCCCTAGAAGGAAAAACAAACCTTGTCAAAATGATTCTGATGCCCCAACTCCTTTATCTGCTGCATAACACACCAATAGTTGCCCCATTGAAAATATTTTGAGTGGTTAACTCCCTATTCAGACTATTACTATGGCACACTAAACCCCCCAGGATTAAACTGGAACAGCTACAATATCCAAAAGGAGGGGGGAGGTCTCGCACTCCCAACCCCTTGGATATATTACTTGGCTGCACAGCTGCAGCACCTGATAGGAGCTATGGCTCCGTCTCCTGAGGGCTTGTCAGCTAAACTGCTGCGGATTGGCACAGGAGCGTAATCGGTACCAGAGGAATTAGAGGCGCAGGCCCTTCAACGGCTTAACAAACAAATGCCCACGTACATGCTTCTTCAGAAAGTGTGGAACAAGGTCAAACAATTGCAACATTACCCTTTGAGAAAGTCATGTGATACGTAACGCAACGCGTCAGGGAGGAGTCTAAGGTGTCGAGCGTCACTTCCGGTCGCGGCCGAGACCGGAAGCATCGGTATTTACATCTGGTTTTCGTTATGTCAATGTAAGTGTGGATATTTTATTTAATAAAAGAGGTTTTATGATACTACACATTGGCGGCCCCTTCCCTTGCTCTTTTATATATCCGGAGTGCTGTTAGTGGAAGAACATAGTCTGGGTCCCGGAGGCATACTGACAAGAGGTGGATGATTCCCCTACCCACTACTCCTTAAGCGGCATCTGGTCCTTTCAGGACCTTTCTTTGAGGTGAGAGGCTGGGGGAAACAAGGGGTGCATGTTGAGCACTGAAGCCTAAAGAAGGAAATAGATTGCACATTATCCATTCACACTGCACGGTCTCATACTAGCTGTTTTGGACGGATTGCACAGTACTGGAGTGGACTTTGTTTCACACAATTCACTGGATCTATACTATATTTTACATACCGTTTTGTTTTGATCTTTTTCAATTTCAATTTTTATATGCATATTTTATCTGTGGTTTGCACCATTTGCATGGACTTATTTTTTGGATGTAATTTTTAGTAATTTGGTTGCACTTTATTACGGTTTCATATTCTCTTGCACCTTATTACGGATATTGTATGCACTTTTATTAATCGGCATTATTTGCACATTTGTTTGCACTGTATTGCGTTATTTGCACATTTGCTTGCACTGTATTGTGTTATTTATGACTATTAAATAGACACAGGTAGTTTCACTATAGATAGCGCCACATAAAATCCCCCCCCCCCCTTTATATTTTTTGTTTGAGTGTAGAGAGCACTTTATTATGTGAGCAGCTTTCTAAGAAAAATATTCTTTATTTGGTCCCGTCTGGCTAGGTTGTGCGCAACAGTATTTATTTAATTTTACTAACAATTGCAACATGTCACGGGGTACACTGCGTATAGCCCAATATGGGGGAATAAATCATATGAGGAACTGGCCAAACTTCAACAGGGTCCCAGATGGCGCCTCCTGGGAATCACTCATCTTAAACATATTTTTCATGATGGGAAGTTGATGTCGTTTACAGACATGCAATCCAAGTATGCACTACCTTCCAATATGCTCTTCTATTACTTACAACTGCAACATGCTGTGCAGTCTCAGGGTGTCGCAGTGGATTGGGTACAGTCCCCTACCCCTGTCTTCCACATACTACAAAATGCAACAGACACAAAGGAGATAATATCCCAGTGCTACCTCATGCCACATCCCATGAAGGTAGCTTCTCAGTGGGAGGCGGATTTAAGCCCCATCTCACGGGAGCAATGGGAGGAGGCCCTCCAGGCTGTCAACAACTGCTCATTAAACGTAGCGCAAAAAATATCCCAATTGTACATCCTGTTGAGAGTGCACTACATCCCAGCTGCATAGATCGGCAAACTGCCGGATCCGATGTGTGGCAAATGTAGGATAGTACCAGGCAACCTAATACATCTCCTGTGCCGATGCCCCAAACTCCATAGGTACTGGACGGGGGTACTGGCCATGCTTAATGTGTTCCAAACTCAGGTTCCCCTCGAGCCACTACGATGTCTCCTGGGGGTGCTGGGGGAAGCGATTCCAGATGAGATGACAAGGGTGGCTTTTGCCAGAGCATTGTTTCAAGCCAGAAAGACAATACTTATGAGCTGGAAATCTGCTACACCGCCGACGGTTAAAACATGGATTCAGCATATGGGCAACACACTCATCATGGAGAAATATATATACCAGCATAGGGGGAATCCTGGGAAATTTGACAGGCTGCGGGATGCATGGCTGGACATGCCAGGAATAAGCCCCAGAGAACTGGTACAGATGAGACTGCTTAGAGGTTTATAAAAGACAAGCTTAGGTGGGCTACAGATTTATCATCAGGGCAGAGGTGGAGATGCTAGGATTACTGAGGTATTAACAGGGGAACGAAGGACTATGTTGAGGAAGAAGGAGGGGGGACAAAAACAATGGTTCAACAAACACTCTATAACAGAATGTACTCTTTTACGTATGCCGAATTGTGACTTATGGATGTGTAACTGATCCAATAATGGGGATGCATAATGCAATGACATGTATATAAGATGATGTGTTGTGTTTAAAGCGCAATAAAAAAAAGATTTAAAAATAAAAAAATAAAAAAAATAGTATACTTCTCTAGTCATACAGGGCAATGACATCAGCTTAAAAATGGATCAAACTGTGGAAGTAGTGGTGGTCACTATTGAGCAGTAGGTATTGAGCTTGCAGACATATCCGCTGTCATAGCCCCAAGTCCAAGGAGTATCTTGAACAAGATCCTATACCACCACACAGTGCGCAAAGCATAACTGGCCAGTAGGATGTTTTCAAAAGGCAGAACTTTCCAGGAAGGCCTCTCCCTGTGTCCCGTTATGTGACATGACAGGGGGCATGTGGAGAGCCAATAACTTCTTTGCCATCTAATACATCCACCTGGAGCTTCCAATTTATTGAGATTTTACAGAAGCAACCCATCATTCAAACAGAAAATAAAATACAACATAAGAAGGAAGTTTTGAGGAACAGCTAATATTATGGGAAACACATTTATGCTGCTGTGAAAAAGTTATTTGCCCATGTTCTGTTTTATTTTGCCACACAAATTATTCAGATCAAACACAGAGAGAGAGATTAGGATTACATCATTAAGCCCCATACACACTATCAGTTTTTCCAAAACCATGTAGTACAAGGGCCTGTCTGCATACAAATTGAAACTCCTAAGGTTTGACCTCATATTATATGGTTTTGGTAAATCTGAAGGTGTGTATGGGGCTTTAAACTTATAAAAACAAGGGAGGGAACTAATGATTTCATGGAAGATACCTGGAAAATGAGTTAAGTAATAACTCTTGTTTTCCCAACTCATCTTCCAAGACAGTTTACAGAGAGGACAAAATAGAACTACCTGATCAGGGCGGGACCACAGCTTTAAGCATCTTCCTCCCGATAGCCTGTTTCTGATTAGAGAACAGGCCAGTGGGTAATGTTTATGAAGGTTTGGAAGCTGGACCCGGATGCGGTTTTACAGATCTGGGGATGAGAATCGCTGACATTTCTAACCCAAGAAATGGCCCCTGCTCTGTCTGAATGAGCTTTGATATTTTCCAGGAGGAAACAGCGATGATGCCTGGTAGGCTTGCATCATTGCACATTTCAATCACCTTGCGATAGTAATAGTTTGACGCCTTCTTGCCTTTTTCTGGGCTCCAGAACAGAACAAGCAAACTAGAGGTGGATTTCCAATCTATAGATCTCTTTAGATCTCATCCTACATAATGCTCATTCAATGAGATACCCATGGACATTTAGATAATGGGCCCTAGTAAATATCCAGCGAGATTTCTGCCCCAAGAGTCTTTCATATCACTGTGGAGAAATTTTGGCACTCTTCTTTGCAGAATTCTTTTAAATCAGCCATGCCGGAGGGTTTAAAAGCAAGAACAGCCTGTTTATGATCATGCTACAGCATCTGAATTGGATTTCATTTCTGACTTTTTTTGGGGCCATTCAGAGGTGGACTTGCTGGTATGTTTTGGATCACTGTCCTGCTACATAACCCAAGTGCACATGAGCTTGAGGTCAAACTGATGGCCGGACAGTCTCTCTGCAAAGTAGCCCAAGACTATCACACTAGCACCGCCACGTTTGACTGCTGGTATGATGTCCTTTTTCTTTAAAGAGGAAGTAAACCCTGATGGGTTTACTTCTTCTTTGTCTCCCTGCAAAGGTAAAGCATAATGGGCTACTATGCATCGCATAGTAGCCCATTATGTCACTTACCTGACACAGGAGCCAGCAATGTCTACGTTGTCCCCTGTAGTACGGAGCATCCATCTTCTGGGTATCGCTGCTCCGGCCACTCACAGTGCCAGAGCAGCAATGACGTGGCTCCCGCGCATGGGAGCCGCCATTAACGGCATATCGCGGTTAGCAGCAGCATGCTGCTAACGGCTATAGTGCGCCTGCACGCCGCAGTCTACGGCAGTGCCTGTCTTTTAGTAAATATCTTCTAAACCATGTAGGCTTAGGAGATATTTCTTGGACCTACAGGTAAGCCTTAATCTAGGCTTACCTGTAGGTCAAAGTGGTTTGTAAGGGTTTACAACCACTTTAATGCTGTGTTAGTTTTATGCCAGATGTATTGGGAAGCACACTTTCCAATAAGTTAAACTTTTGTCTCATTGGTCCACAGAATATTTGCCCAAAAGTCTTAGGGATAATTAAGATTTTTTTTTTTTGGGCAAATCTGAGCCTGTGTGTTCTTTTTGGTCAGCAAAGGCTTTCGATCTCGAACTCTCTAATAGATGCCATTTTTGGCCAAACTCTTTCTTGTTGAATCATGAACACCTACCTCAGACAAGTGAGGCCTGCAGTTCTTTAGATGTTGTTCTGGGTAGTTTTAGGACCTCCTGGATGAGTCGATGTTGTGCTCTTCGAGTAATTTTGGCAGGTCAGCCACTCCTGGAAGGTTCCCCACTGTTCCAGGTTTTCTCCATTTGTGTATAATGGCTTTCACTGTGCTTCACTGGAGTCCCAAAGCATTAGAAATGGCTCTGTACCCCTTTGCAGACGCGTCAATTACTTTGTTTTTCATCTGTTCTTGAATTTCTTTAGATCGTGGTATGATGTGTTGCTTTTTGAGATCTTTCATTATGCTTTACTTTGACAAACAGTTTCTATTTAAGTGATTTCTTGATTAAAGAAGTCTGGCAGTAATCAGGCCTGAGTGTGGCAAGTGGAACTAAACTCAGTTTTCCAAAAATGTGGTTAACTGTTCAATCATGATTTAGCAAGGGGGAGCAATTACTTTTTTACAAAGGGCCAGGCAGGTTTGGGCAGCTTTTTCCCCTTAATAAATGAGATCAGAATTTAAAAACTGTGCTTTATATTTGTGCAATATTAAAATGTGCTTGATGATCTGAATCATGTAGGTGTGCAAAATACTAGGGCTGCAACAATTAAATCGATATTATCGATAATAATCGATAATGAAAATCGTTGTCAACGATTTTCATTATCGATTAGTTGGTCCGCACCTTCCGCCTGTCTGTTAGTTGAAAAAAAACAGAAACAAATCCTCTCCTCCTATGTCATCCGTCCTCGGCGGCGCTCTCTGTGACCAGGCACGCACTCGCCGCTGCACGTCCGCGGTGCGCCTCTCCTCCTCGCTGATGTCACGTGACATTCACACAGATCTCAGCCCCGCCCGCTGCTGCTTTGAGGGAACAGAGAGGGCGAGAATCTGTGAATCTTGTGAAAAAAGGTAGCAGCTATCGGCTAAAAGTTGTACCCAGCGCGCGCGCGCAAACACACGGGGACACCAATGATGGGGCACTATCCCCCCCCCGGCTGAAACACCAATGTGGCACTATTATTCCCCCCCCCCCGCTGAAACACCAATGTGGCTCTATTATTCCCCCCCCCAGAAACACCAATGTGGGAGGAATAACGCCCCATCATTGGTGTCAGTGGGGGGGAATAGTGCCCCATCATTGGTGTCAGTGGGGGGGGGGGGAATAGTGCCCCGTCATTGGTGTCAGTGGGGGGGGGGGAATAGTGCCCCGTCATTGGTGTCAGTGGGGGGGGGGAATAGTGCCCTGTCATTGGTGTCAGTGGGGGGGGGGGGGGGAATAGTGCCCCGTCATTGGTGTCAGTGGGGGGGGGGGGGGGGAGAATAGTGCCCCGTCATTGGTGTCAGTGGGGGGGGGGGGGCTAGTGCCCCGTCATTGGTGTCAGTGGGGGGGGGGGGAATAGTGCCCCGTCATTGGTGTCAGTGGGGGGGAGGAATAGTGCCCTGTCATTGGTGTCAGTGGGGGGAAATAGTGCCCTGTCATTGGTGTCAGTGGGGGGAAATAGTGCCACGTCATTGGTGTCAGTGGGGGGAAATAGTGCCACGTCATTGGTGTCAGTGGGGGGAAATAGTGCCACGTCATTGGTGTCAGTGGGGGGAAATAGTGCCACGTCATTGGTGTCAGTGGGGGGAAATAGTGCCACGTCATTGGTGTCAGTGGGGGGAAATAGTGCCCCGTCATTGGTGTCAGTGGGGGGAAATAGTGCCACGTCATTGGTGTCAGTGGGGGGAAATAGTGCCCCGTCATTGGTGTCAGTGGGGGGAAATAGTGCCCCGTCATTGGTGTCAGTGGGGGGAAATAGTGCCCTGTCATTGGTGTCAGTGGGGGGGAAATAGTGCCCCGTCATTGGTGTCAGTGGGGGGGAAATAGTGCCCCGTCATTGGTGTCAGTGGGGGGGAAATAGCGCCCCGTCATTGGTGTCACTGGGAGGAATAGCGTCCCGTCATTGGTGTCACTGGGAGGAATAGCGCCCCGTCATTGGTGTCAGTGGGAGGAATAGCGCCCCGTAATTGGTGTACGTGGTAGGAATATAGCGCCCCATCCATGGTGTCCATGGTAGGAATAGCGCCCCGTCATTGGTGTCCGTGGTAGGGATAGCGCCCCATCCATGGTGTCCATGGTAGGAATAGCACCCCGTCATTGGTGTCAGTTGGAGGAATAGCGCCCCGTCATTGGTGTCAGTGGGAGGAATAGCGCCCCGTCATTGGTGTCAGTGGGAGGAATAGCGCCCCGTCATTGGTGTCAGTGGGAGGAATAGCGCCCCGTCATTGGTGTCAGTGGGAGGAATAGCGCCCCGTCATTGGTGTCAGTGGGAGGAATAGCGCCCCGTCATTGGTGTCAGTGGGAGGAATAGCGCCCCGTCATTGGTGTCAGTGGGAGGAATAGCGCCCCGTCATTGGTGTCAGTGGGAGGAATAGCGCCCCGTCATTGGTGTCAGTGGGAGGAATAGCGCCCCGTCATTGGTGTCAGTGGGGGGAAATAGTGCCCCGTCATTGGTGTCAGTGGGGGGAAATAGTGCCCCGTCATTGGTGTCAGTGGGGGGGAAATAGTGCCCCGTCATTGGTGTCAGTGGGGGGGAAATAGTGCCCCGTCATTGGTGTCAGTGGGGGGGAAATAGCGCCCCGTCATTGGTGTCACTGGGAGGAATAGCGTCCCGTCATTGGTGTCACTGGGAGGAATAGCGCCCCGTCATTGGTGTCAGTGGGAGGAATAGCGCCCCGTAATTGGTGTACGTGGTAGGAATATAGCGCCCCATCCATGGTGTCCATGGTAGGAATAGCGCCCCGTCATTGGTGTCCATGGTAGGGATAGCGCCCCATCCATGGTGTCCATGGTAGGAATAGCACCCCGTCATTGGTGTCAGTTGGAGGAATAGCGCCCCGTCATTGGTGTCAGTGGGAGGAATAGCGCCCCGTCATTGGTGTCAGTGGGAGGAATAGCGCCCCGTCATTGGTGTCAGTGGGAGGAATAGCGCCCCGTCATTGGTGTCAGTGGGAGGAATAGCGCCCCGTCATTGGTGTCAGTGGGAGGAATAGCGCCCCGTCATTGGTGTCAGTGGGAGGAATAGCGCCCCGTCATTGGTGTCAGTGGGAGGAATAGCGCCCCGTCATTGGTGTCAGTGGGAGGAATAGCGCCCCGTCATTGGTGTCAGTGGGAGGAATAGCGCCCCGTCATTGGTGTCAGTGGGGGGAAATAGTGCCCCGTCATTGGTGTCAGTGGGGGGGAAATAGTGCCCCGTCATTGGTGTCAGTGGGGGGGAAATAGTGCCCCGTCATTGGTGTCAGTGGGGGGGAAATAGCGCCCCGTCATTGGTGTCACTGGGAGGAATAGCGTCCCGTCATTGGTGTCACTGGGAGGAATAGCGCCCCGTAATTGGTGTCAGTGGGAGGAATAGCGCCCCGTAATTGGTGTACGTGGTAGGAATATAGCGCCCCATCCATGGTGTCCATGGTAGGAATAGCGCCCCGTCATTGGTGTCCATGGTAGGGATAGCGCCCCATCCATGGTGTCCATGGTAGGAATAGCACCCCGTCATTGGTGTCAGTTGGAGGAATAGCGCCCCGTCATTGGTGTCAGTGGGAGGAATAGCGCCCCGTCATTGGTGTCAGTGGGAGGAATAGCGCCCCGTCATTGGTGTCAGTGGGAGGAATAGCGCCCCGTCATTGGTGTCAGTGGGAGGAATAGCGCCCCGTCATTGGTGTCAGTGGGAGGAATAGCGCCCCGTCATTGGTGTCAGTGGGAGGAATAGCGCCCCGTCATTGGTGTCAGTGGGAGGAATAGCGCCCCGTCATTGGTGTCAGTGGGAGGAATAGCGCCCCGTCATTGGTGTCAGTGGGAGGAATAGCGCCCCGTCATTGGTGTCAGTGGGAGGAATAGCGCCCCGTCATTGGTGTCAGTGGGGGGAAATAGTGCCCCGTCATTGGTGTCAGTGGGGGGAAATAGTGCCCCGTCATTGGTGTCAGTGGGGGGGAAATAGTGCCCCGTCATTGGTGTCAGTGGGGGGGAAATAGTGCCCCGTCATTGGTGTCAGTGGGGGGGAAATAGCGCCCCGTCATTGGTGTCACTGGGAGGAATAGCGTCCCGTCATTGGTGTCACTGGGAGGAATAGCGCCCCGTCATTGGTGTCAGTGGGAGGAATAGCGCCCCGTAATTGGTGTACGTGGTAGGAATATAGCGCCCCATCCATGGTGTCCATGGTAGGAATAGCGCCCCGTCATTGGTGTCCGTGGTAGGGATAGCGCCCCATCCATGGTGTCCATGGTAGGAATAGCACCCCGTCATTGGTGTCAGTTGGAGGAATAGCGCCCCGTCATTGGTGTCAGTGGGAGGAATAGCGCCCCGTCATTGGTGTCAGTGGGAGGAATAGCGCCCCGTCATTGGTGTCAGTGGGAGGAATAGCGCCCCGTCATTGGTGTCAGTGGGAGGAATAGCGCCCCGTCATTGGTGTCAGTGGGAGGAATAGCGCCCCGTCATTGGTGTCAGTGGGAGGAATAGCACCCCGTCATTGGTGTTATTGGGAGGAATAGTGCCCCATCATTGGTGTCCCAGTTTTTTCATTATTACTTTTAAATAAACGGAAAAATTGAACATTACGTTTTTTTTGTGATTTTATCCGATTAATCGAAAAAATAATCGGCCGATTAATAGATTATGAAAATAATCGTTAGTTGCAGCCCTACAAAATACGCAAAAAAAAAGAAATTAGGAAAGGGGCAAATACATGCTCACTTTTGTGAATGTTAAAAGGTTTTGATACCATACCATACCACCCCCTGAATATGTTCACAGACCAGCCATAAATTTGCTGCAGTCCCACTCCCATCAAGAAAGCATCAGTGGCTTGCTAACAAATTTCACCGATTGCCTTTTTTTCAATACCACCAAGTAACCGCTGCTTTACTTACCCCAATACCAGAGATCTCATTGTAACAGTTGCAATGTCGCAGGTACCAGGTAACTGTAAAATTGCTGCAGGGACTCTGCTTACCTTCCACTAAAAGAAAACAGAGAAGTATAAGAGAAAACAAAGCAAGGTATATGTCTCAAGATTAGTTTGAAGGATCATAGGTCAAAACTGAAAAGCCCTGGTGCCCAAACCTGTGCCTGTGGAAGTGATGTTTTTGTAAAGGGTGTACTGGCAGGGGACATGCAACATGTCCTCAATTTCTGAAAGTCTCTAGTCTCCCAACCACAACTGTAGCTTGTCTGTAAATTCTGACCATTTCTTCCAGAAATATTGCAGTCTCCAACCATCTTCAGTAATAATAGGTATGCTAAATATGTGTAGCATCTTGGTTGACAACCGAGGTACGCAGTTCTCCTCTAGATCTCTTATGTTGACAACCCCTGTTCTAAGGGCCCGTTCACACAATAAGCAGGGACCTGTTTATTTTTTGCACAAAACAAAGCAGGTCACCACTAGTGCACGTAGAAAACAACTGTTTCCTATGTGCCCCATTCACACTACAATGCTGTGGTGATATGTGGTGTGAAAAATACAGAGATGCTGCCTTTTTGTGCGGCACATCAGGTGGCTCCAAACTGCTGTGCGGAGACTTGAGTAGAGTGTACATGGGCATATTATTCTCTTAACTGTTCTAGTGCATCACACAGTGAAACAGTGTGACATCAGCCCACATGTTAAATGAAGGTGTTGTAGTGTGAATAGGCCCTAAAGGGTGCACAGATACTATTGGTTTTGTGCATCTTTAAAGTCTCTACAGTCACATTTTATTTATGTCAAGACATACTACCAACCTTTGCATCTCTTCCACATCAAGAATATAGTAATGGAAGTGTCAAAAACGTTTTTTTTCCTTAACTTTACGCTACATAAATAGTTATAGTAAATTCTATATTATACATGCCTTGTAAGCGGCATCTATACCTCTCAAACATGTGAAGGTAATAAAAAGCAATGGTTTCACATGTTCACGCACATTCTTACACACACAAGTCAAAATGTCTCCCTAAAAACCCACAATAAACACTGAGTTTTGTGAATGGGTCCCTCTGAATTAGGTATGCTGTTTTTCCAGCTTTTCACCAATCACAGTACTTAAAGTGGGGTGCCCCCTTAAAAAAAAAAATTAAGTCAGCAGCTACAAATACTGCAGCTTCTGACTTTTAATAATCGGACACTTACCTGTCCCAGGGTCCAGCGATGCGGGGGAACAAAGCCCCCCCTCGTTCCCCGCTCTGCTCGCAGCACCGTCATTCTTACTGTGGGCCACAGCCAGGCACCCACTGCACATGTACGAGCGGTGCAGGGCGCCGCAATACGCCGCACAGTCATCTGGGACACGCGGCAGGTCCCAGATGACTGTGCGACACGAGGGGAAGTGATGTCACCAGCCCGGGCAAGGAAGAAGGCAGACTACGAGGGACCCCCTAGCAACAGGTATTTAGAAGGTGAGTAAAATGTATTTATTTTTCCATTTTTTTTAAGAATTTTTAATTATTTTTTGATGGCAACACCACTTTAATGAATAGGAATAGTGTGTTCATAATTCATCTTATCAGTAAAACATCCCAATGATGAGCGACAGGGTGGGGATTCGCACCTCATAAGCCAGCAGGATCCACACTCCCTCCTCACTGGCTACCTGCCACTGACTGGCATCTCTGCTGCATCTAAATGGGGGTGGACCACACGGAGAGCAGACGGTGGTTTTAAAGGATAAGCTCACCTTTAAAAAAAAATAAAATAATAATAAATGAACATTTTTTGCAGATTAAAAAAAGAAAAAAGTGCATTCATTCATTTATTTTTAAGGAGCCTGTAAATCATTGCAACCAGCAAATCCTAGGTATAATGCCACGTTCCTTTAGAGTGTCTGTGTAGCTGTCTACTCATACCTCCTATACAGTCAGGCTGTTAATGAATGACAGGAAGCTCAATGAACTAATTAGAGCACTCATCAGTGCCCCCGAGTGTGGGGAGAAGATGTACATCCCACTGTCACAAGGAGGGGGGCAGGATTCTAGGATTCTAGGCACATGCACCAGTCCTAGCATGAGCCGCGAGGCTTGGAGAATAGAACCTTTCATAGCGTCTCCTGTGAAACACAATGCCTCATATACCGGCCAACTCCTGGGCCTGCTGATCAGGAAAAAGTTTGAGCACCTCTACAAACTGGTCCTTTAAGGACTGAGATATCCCAATCGCTGCCAAAGCAGGCTGATCGACTGAACCTGAGTGAGAAATGTTGTTTTTAAAGAGAAGTTCCAACTTATCTGTTGGATCCTTCAACATTTGAGCATTGTCTACAGGACAAGTCAGGTTCTTGTTCACAGAGGATATAGCAGCGTCAATTGCTGCATTTCCCCATAGGATAAAGTATAGAAAACGTTTTAGGAGGAAAAAACTGTATCTGGGTGCTCCCATTTAGAATACATAAGCTTCTATAGCCATGAATGGATAGGAAAGGCATCAACAGATTGGGGAGGCTTTAATTACCCCAAACCAGAGGTGGGCTCATCGAACTGACTGCGTTACAGGCAGTAAAAAAGTTGAGCGGACCAATTTAGTGAGATTGTACCAATAGTCTCTCCTGTGAAGCCAATCCTTTCATATTAGGATCTTCGGAAGAGGAGTCATCAGCCTCTTCCTGATCTTTTGAGAGAAATTCATTATCCCTCACCCCTTGTCCCACAGCATGAGAGTCATGAGCAGTGGGCGAGGATCTGCTACGCTTAGGTCCACTCTGGGATGTGATTAAAGCATCAATCTCTTGCTCCAAATTTAAAATGTTAGAAGAAATAACCTCCTTAGTGATATACACAGGGGCTGCAGTGTCAAGAGCTGCTGCAACACCAGCCCCTCCTGATGGCTCACTCAGAATGGCCACTTCACTCTCAAAGGAGGATGCCATCTTTTTTGAGCTGGATCTAGGCTGTCATGCGACAACAGACCCTCTAGAGCCCTTTGAGGTGTTTTTACCCCCCTTCCGCTCATAGCCCAATGCACAAAGCAGAGGTACTACCAGAAGGAATGCATTCACTGCTTGAGCGATTGTCCAGCACAGTTGCTGCTATTAATGCCCAGCCCGATGCAACAGTAAAATGTGTCAAAGGAAATGGTTGAGTCACCAAACCTCTTGATGCCACTTTTGCTCATGTCCCTCCACAGCCTGCAACAACACGAATGGTGCTTTTAAAACCATGCCTCTTCGTGTTGGACATTGGAGGACACCAATGCCGTGTTAACCACCCCCATGTTGCCTACAGTGCTTTTTCCCCCCAAGAAGAGGGGAAGACAATCAGCAGAGGGGGGACTGGTGGGGAGAAGAACCCCCCAAGCTTACCGGAGGAAGAAGCATCTCAGCTTTCCTGACACATCGTGCTCTCTGAGCGTGAGGTCGTGTGTGCTCAATACAGCCCCCAGTGGTGACACATAGACATGACAGCATTTACTGATCTTAAAGAGGAAGTAAACCCTGATGGGTTTACTTCCTCTTTCATTCCCTGCAAAGGCAAAGCATAATGGACTACTATGCATCGCATAGTAGCCCATTATGTGTCACTTACCTGACACAGGAGCCAGCGAAGTCGCCGCTGTCCCCTGTAGTCCGCCGCATCCATCTTGCTGGTGGCGTCTCGCAGCTCCGCCGCTGTCATTCGGCGAAGCCGCGATGACGTCACTCCCGCGCATGCGCACGGGAGTCGACACGCGCGGCAGCTCCATTTTTGGAAATGGCGCGCTTAGTGCGCCGCTGTCTACGGCGCATGCGCCGTAGACAGCGGTGCCCGTTTTCGGGCAAATATCTCCTAAACCATATAGGTTTAGGAGATATTGCTTGGACCTACAGGTAAGCCTTAATTTAGGCTTACCTGTAGGTCAAAGTGGTTTGTAAGGGTTTACAACCACTTTAAAGGAGACATTCATAAGAACAATTAAAAACATTTATTAGAAAACTCCACTTACCTTTCTTGCCACAGGGTTTTCTATGGTAAACCAACAGACCCAATCTTTAGGAGCTGGGGATCCTCAAGTAAACCCAGTATCCTGGACCTGTACTAGCACCTCCACCAGTAAAACTTCATGGCCTTACTACCAAAAAGTACTGGATCCCGGGAGTCCTGCTCTCTAAAAAGTACCATTCAATTCGGCCAAAAAGACCATTTTGAATGGATCCAGTCTGCATGGATAGCCACAGCAAGGATTGCTCCAGTGGAGCTCAGCACAGCACATCTTTACTCGTGACCAACACCTTAGACACTGGTGAAAAAACTGAGGCGCTCCCAGTAGTGGGAGGGGTTATATAGGGAGTGCACTTTTTGTTTTAGGGCGTGCCGGTGTCCATCACCTGAAGATGGTCTATAACCCACATAGTAACTACTATGGCTCTGTGTCCCGTGATGTACGATAAGAAAAGGGCATAGTGCTGAAAAACTAAAATGGCACCGTAGAAGTGTGTTGCAAATGTGGTCTCCATACAGGCCGGGGTGCAGAGAGCCCCCAAAGGCTTCCCAAGGGATAAAATGGAAAGGTGCAGAGAGGCAGGAGAAATATCAGTTCCCAAGCCTACAGTGTAAGCACATAACTCAGGCTGCGGCCAACAGCTTATCCCCAGGCTAACAGCACTCACAGAAAGTACCCTGGAGGACATAAAAGGAAGTATAGTCCCCCACAGCAAAGGTTGACCCCTGCATTGTGCCTCCGGAGAGGGCAAGTACCATACAACCAAAGAAGAGGGGAAAACATTACCACACCACTTCCCAGATCAAGACACTGAGGTTCTGCTGGGATAAAGAGCAGGACACCACCTGCCAGGGTGCAGCTTACCTGAGGTGGACACTGACAGGTCATACTTCTCCAGAGGAACCAAAACTCCACAGGCTGCCACAGTCAGAGCCACGGCATCCAAAACCACTTGGGGCAAGAATTACATATGCTTTGGCCAGACTGCTGTTTTGCTTTGGACTGCTGGCGATTGCTGTGTTGCATTTTTAGGTTCTTTTTGGGGCTTTTCCTTGCAGCTTAACACGCTTTTCTGTCACTTTTTAAACAGACTTTTATTTTATTTCCTTTGTTCAGCCTACTAATTAAGGAGAGTGATTAATTGATCACAGGTGCTTGAGGCCTATATAGCTTTCTGTAGAACTCATTTTAAGCCTGCTCATCTTTGAGTTTGCTGGTGAGTTAAAAACCAAAGTTAGTGGAACTAGTCTAAGTGGTCAAAGTACCTGTGTAGTGTGAGTGTGTATTCTAATACATAAGTGCTACGAGTGCATCTGGGCTGTATTGAGTATTAGTGTCAGGTAGTACCTGTGTATTGTGAGTACCTGAGTATTGTCTGAGTAGCGCGTGTGTGGATCATTAGTAATTGTGTATTGTGAGTGCACGTGGGTCTGCGAGTACCTGTGTATTGTCTTGTTGAGTATTAGTGTTAAGAAGCTAGTTAGGTAATTTGGACAGGGTATAATCCCCAATCCTCATTAAATTAGTAGGTATGATGCCCGGCGGGTGTGGAGATATGACTCGGTGTACATCTTGTAGCATGTATGCGCTCCTTGATCATCCAATCAAGGGTGAATACTGCTGTGCAAAATTTAAGTGCATTGTTTCCCTGGAAGCCCAGGTAATGAATCTAGGGAAGCAAATGTCAGCATTGAGAAGACCCTCCATACTAAAGGAGAGCCAAGAACATACCCGACATGGACCAGCATAGAGGCAGGTGGAGACAAAGAGGTGCAGGCACTAGAAAAGAGTAGATGGGTGACAGTCAGGAAGGGCAGAGGGGGAAGTGCCAGAGAGGCCAATCCAGGGCTGGAGCATCCCAATAAGTATGCTCCATTGAGTGACATTGTTGAAACCAGTCAGGGACCAGCACTGCTGGAGCTGAGGGACTCTTCTAGCTGCCGGGGCTGGGGAAGACCCGGCTTTCATGGTGCACATTGGGACCAATGATGAAGTCAGAGGCAGATAGTGTCCTAAGGAAAGATTTTAGGGACTTGCAAGCTAAATTGAGGAAAATAACCTCCAAGGTAGTATTCTCAGGAATACTACCGGTAATGCGAGCCACACCAGAAAGGCAGAGGGAGATTAGGGAAGTAAACAAGTGGCCGAGGAGTTGGTGTAGCAAGGAGGGGTTTGGGTTCCTGGAGGACTGGGCCGATTTCTCAGTTGGTCACCAGTACTAAGGTAGAAATCACAGGGCCTGAGGCCCATCACTCTTTAAAACTTGGGTTTCAATAGCCAAACCATCAAATTTAGCATTTGTAAGGCAGGATGGAACACTGGACCTTGGGATAACAGGTCTGGACGTGACGGTAGGGTCCGCGGGGAACCAACCTACTGCCATCTTTACTATTTCTGCATACCAAGCTCTTCTGGGCCACCAGAAGTACTGACTTCTTTTCCTTCCCGATCCTGCAAAGAAGTCGTGGCAGTAGCAGAATAGGAGGGGATGCATAAATCAGCGAGAGCTGATGCCATGGAGTCACCAACACATCTGTCCCAGATGTAAGAGGATCCCTTGTTCTTGGCACAAAGTCGTTGATCTTGTTGTTGAACCTGGACGCAAAGAGATCTACATCCGGAATCCCCCATCTTTGGCATATGGCCAAGATGTCGGGTTAAGAGACCATTCCCCTGGGACTAACTGCCGGCAACTTAAGTAGTCCGCCTGCCAGTTCTCTACCCCCGGAATGAAGATTGCCGATATGCACGGCACATGCTTTCCTGCCCAGATTAAGATCTGGTTCACTTCTCCCTGAGATGCACGACTCCTGGTGCCTCCTTGGTGATTGATATAAGCCACTGCTGTGGCATTGTCGGACTGGATCCTGACAGGGCAACCCTGAAACCTGAGTGTCCAGGCCTTTAGGGCAAGATACGCTGCGCGGATCTCCAGAATGTTGATGGGTAAGGACCTCTCAGTCTTGGACCATTTCTCTTGGACAGTCGACTGTTTGAGAACTGCTCCCCATCCCGAAAGACTGGTATGTGTTGTTACTACTCTCCAGGTAACTGGTAAAAGGGATTTTCCTTTTTGCAGATTTTCGGGTATCAGCCACCAACTGAGGCTCTGATGCACTGCAGGAGACAGACGCATCAGAAAATCTAACGCCTAAACCTTCTTGTTCTAGGCAATCTCTAATGAAACTGAGCATAGGGAACTGCTTGCAATCTTCCCCAGCAGCCTCATATAAAGGCGAATAGAAAGACCCTTCTTTGCCCTGACTACCTGAATCAGTTCTTTTACTGCACTGATCTTTGCCTGGGGTAAAAATACCCTCTTCTGGGCTGCATCTATGACCAGACCCAAATACTCTAGTCTTCTTACTGGCTTTAAAGAAGACTTCTCCAAGTTGAGGACCCAACCTAGGTACTCCAGATAGCTGACTGTGGTGACCAAGTTTTGGTCCAAGCGGGCTCCGGACCGGTCTATCAAGAGCAGGTCGTCTAGGTATGCTATTACTGTTATACCTTGGGCACTTAATCTGGCCAGAGGAGGGGCCAAGATTTTTGTAAACACCCGAGGTGTAGTAGCTAGCCCGAAAGGCAGAGCTACTAACTGAAAGTGGTGTTTTTCTACTTCGAAAAGCAGGTACTTTTGATGAGCATGGAAAAGAGGCATCCTTGATGTCTATTGACGCCAGAAGTTCTCCTCCTTGTAGGATGGAGACTACAGATCGGAACGATTCCATGCGAAAGGACTGTACTTTTAGGAAAAGGTTTAGATCCTTGAAATCTAGAATGAGCCGACATCTCCATTAGGCTTTGGTTCCGTGAAAAGGTTTGTATAAAACCTCAATCCCTGCTCTTGTGTGGGAACTACCACGATAACTTTTTGCGACAATAGTCACTCTAACACTAGAAAAAGAGACTTCTTTTTATTTGGGTCTCTGGGAACATTTGATCAGAGCAAACGAGGAGAAGGGGATACTCATAACTCTAGTTTGTAACCTAGAGTTATTGTGGAGACCCCCCCCCCCCCTCCATCTGTCCTGAAAATCCTCCTGCCAGAGCCTTGAGAACTGTAGCAGTCTTCCCCACACCCGAGCAAGCGGGGACGCCCCTTCATAAAGAGGCTTTAGCGTTTTCTAGACTTCCTTCCCCAGGATTTTTGTTCCTGGGGTTGACTCTGAGATTTAGTTCCTGAGCCTGACAAAGGAGGCTGTCACTTGCACCAACACCTTCTAATCCTGAGAAGCTGAAGAGGGCTATTCTCTACTTGATTCCTCAAAAGAGGAATCATCAGTCTCATCCCGATCCTCTGAGGGGGATTCCTCTCCTTTTTCCCCAGAGTTCCTCTGTTTGAGGGTCCTGGGTGGCAGAGGAGGACCTAGTGCATTTTCTTCCACTGAATGAAGATGTGATTAAGTCCACTAATCTTTCCTCTAGCCTATTTATGGTTGAGGAAAAAACCTCCTGCGTAACGCATACAGGGGCTGAAGTGCCAAAAGCAGATGCAGCCCCTGACCCCAACAGCTCACCCTGACCAGCTTCCCCAAGTCTTTCAGGGGGGGGGGGGTGCTGCAGAGGGGGGGTCCTCAGAGCCTGAGGGAGATCCCTTTGAGCCCCTGTTTTTCGGGATATTTGTAACTCTTCTGCCAATAGTGCAAAGCAACAAAGGTAGAGGTACCACAAAAAAGCACTAACTGCTGGGCAATGTAGTGCAGCAACTGCCACTGCTACCAAGACCCAGTCTGGTGCTTAAGTAAATGCTGCCAGGGAATGCCTGTGTCCCAGACTCACATGCGCCTGTCAGCTCTGTGTCCCTCCATAGGCTGTGTGCACCTGCAAAAGAGTGCATTTTATAGCCTGTGTAGCCAGCGATGTGGGCGTATAACTACGCTGACGTTGCATTAAAGCGGTTCTCCACCCTAAAATGGAAGTTCCGCTCATCTGATCCCTCCGCCCCTTCGGTGCCACAATCAGCACCTTTCAGGGGGGAGGGGGTGCAGTTACCTGGATAATCCAGGTATCTGCACCCACTTCCGGGACAGACCGCCGCAGATGCCCCGCCCCCCCGTTGTGTTCCGGAAACACACAGTTCCCAGGAAACAGCGGGGACCAGCAGAGATGCGCAGCGCGACTCACGCATGCGGAGTAGGGAACCGGGCAGTGAAGCCGCAACGGTTCACTTCCCGATTCCCTGACAGAGGATGGCGGCGGGGGCAGCAGAGAGACGAGCAATCGCTCATCTGCCGCCGACATCGCTGGACCCTGGGACAATTTATTAAAAGTCAGCAGCTGCAATATTTGTAGCTGCTGGCTTTTAATATTTTTTTTAAGGTGCAAAACCGCTTCAATGCTCTGCCCCCCCTCCTCTTTTCAAAAAAGACTGCTTTTCCACGTGAGCCGAGGCTCCGATCCTCGGAACCTGCATGGAGGGGAGGCTGGGGCGGAAGAGAGAGCAGGACCGGTGGATGGGAAGCCACTGTAATGGTGGTGGGCGGTGTGGTATACTACCACTTCTCTGTGCCTAACCCAAGCCGTGGGGAGAGAATCCCTGCAGGAGAAAACCCCCTTCCCGCATCCTACCTGGAGCATGGCTTGGAGGAGCGTACACTCAGACAAGACAGATCAGGCATGAAAGGTATGCGTTCTTGACAGCCCCCGGTGGTGACTTTAGGTATAGCATACATTTACTTAAAGCGGTAGTAAACCCGCATTTTTTTTTTTTTTTTTTAAAACCTGCAAAGCAAAAGGCATAATGAGCTAGTATGCACCGCATACTAGCTCATTATGAAATACTTACCTTAGAACGAGGCCCCGACATCTCGCCCGATCCACGCCGAGGAAGCCGACATGCTCCCTCGGCGTCTCTTCCGGGTATCGCGGCTCCGGCGCTGTGAGTGGCCGGAGCCGCGACATCGTCACTCCCGCGCATGCGCGCGGGAGATTTAAATCCGGCCGGACGAGCGCTGCCGGATTTTCGCGGAGAGAACCCCCTTGTGCGCATGCGCCGCTGCAGTCAGCGGCGCATACCGAGGGGAATATCTCCTAAACCGTACAGGTTTAGGAGATATTTTTTTTACCTACAGGTAAGCCTTATTATAGGCTTTCCTGTAGGTAAAAGTTAAAAAAGTGGGTTTACTTCCACTTTAAAGAGGGATTCCACCTAAAAAAAAAAAAAAATATTAAAAGCCAGCAGCTATAAATACTACAGCTGCTGACTTTTAATAAATGGACACTCACCTGTCCCGGGTTCCAGCGATGCCGGCAACCGAGGCCGATCGATCGCTCGGCTGCTGCCGTCACCATTCTAGGTGAGGGAATCAGGAAGTGAAGCGGATCGGCTTCACTTCCCGGTTCCCTACTGCGCATGCGCGAGATGCGCAGCACAATAGGAATTGTCTGCGCTGTCACTGGGACCCGTGTGTGTCCCAGCAGACAGCGCGGCAGGACAGGAAATGACATAGACTCCCACGGGAGTCTATGCCCGGAAGCGGGTGTAAATACCTGTCTTTGACAGGTATCTCCACCCCCCCTCCCCCCTGTAAGGTGCCAATTGTGACACCGGAGGGGGGGAGGGTTCCGATCAGCAGAAGTTCCACTGTAGGGTGGAACCCCGCTTTAAAGTAGAAACCTATTAGAACTAGAAAAATTCTTAAGGAGTCTCCCTTGCCTTATCCAGCTGCAGGGTTCTGTGTAACAGACCCAATCTTCATTCAGTGTGCTCGGATAAGGGTCTGATATGGACCTAGAGGGGGACCCTTTAACTCCATACCAGGCGACGGGGCCAGCGACACTTCCTTCGCTAGTCCCGGCTACCTGGAGACTTTTCCACCGGATTGTTTGATCGTGTGTGCGCGTCATTACAGGTAAAACCTTGTTTCTTCGGACACGAGGCCCGGGTACCATCCAATTCGGCCTGGAAAAGACACTTTGAATGGATCCGGTTACATGGCTTGCCCCAGTGTAAGATATTCCAGTGGACACCTAAGACACTGGCGAAAAAACTGAGGTACCTCCAGTAGGAGGGGTTATATGGGGGATTGAACTTCCTGTCTAGGGTGTGCCAGTGTCCAATCACCTATTGATACCCTATAACCCATCAGTAATTACTGAGTCTCTGTGTCCCGTGATGTACAAGAAAGAAGGGGGGGGGGGGGTGTGCGGCAGGGAAGGCTCAGAGCTAGAGATAGTCAGCGCAGAACATATTCCAGAGGGTAGCATTGAGGGCATTAGTGGTAGGTTGACTAAAGCACATAAACCCAAGGCAAGTATAGTAACAAGTCCTAGCCGCAGTCTCGGAAAACCCAATAAGAAAATGGTATGCGACCGGTCTAAATTATGTGGCATGTTCACCAATGCCAGGAGCCACAAGATGGGTGAACTTGAGATACTGTTGTACGAGGAGGATTTGGATTTTGTGGGAATTTCAGAGACCTGGCAACCATTAAAACGTATATCCTTTGTTGCAGGGATAGAGTAAAAAAGGGAGAGGGGTATGCCTACATATCAATAATAATGTACAAGTAAATGTGAGAGGTGACATCACTAAGGGAGCTAGGGAGGAGGTGGAATCCTTATGGGATGAGCTCCAAAAGGGATGAAGCTAAAAGGGAAAATAATACTGGGAGTATGCTATAGTCCTCCTAACCAGAGGGAGGAGGAGAAGACGGATCTCCTATCACAATTTGTATAAGCAGCAAGGATGGAAGCATTATCATAATGGGGGATTTTAATTATCCAGACATAGACTGGGTGGAGGGAACCACACATTCATCTAAGGCTCGCCAGTTCCTAAATATCTCGCAGGACAATTTCATTGTTCAGATGGTAGATGCACCAACTAGAAATAAAGCGTTACTGGATCTACTGATTACCAACAATACAGACCTGAGTCATGGATGTGGAAACATGGGGCAATTTAGGAAACAACAATCGCAGGTCTATTGGCTTCAGTATAAATCACACAAATAGGAAACATAAGGGGAATACAAAGACATCAAATAAAAAATAAAAAAAAAATAAAAATAAAAACTTCCCTAAACTATGAACCTTGCTAGAAGGCATAAATTGGGATAAAATCTTAGGAACAAAGAACACGGAGGAGAGATGGGTTTGTTTTAAAAGCATATTAAATAAAGGCATTAGCCAATGCATCCCATTGGTAATAAATTTAAAAGAGCTAACAAAAGTCGGATGGCTTAACTCCAATGTAAAAATGCATAAAAAATCCAGATGTTTCCCCCGCTGGGAAACTGTCCAAAAATAATTTCACAACTGGTACCTCACACCATGCAGACTTGCCAGGATCTACCCAAATTCATCTAATCTCTGCTGGAGAAATTGTGGATCCCCAGGAACCCCATTCCACATATGGTGGGACTGCCTAAAGCCCCGTACACACGAGCGGACTTTTCAACATCCAAAGTCCGTCAGACCGAGTCCGTCAGACTATCCGATCGTGTGTGGGCTGCAACGGACTTTAGCTTCGCAAAAGTCTGACGGACTTTAGAAATGAAGCATGCTTCAAATTTTCCCGACGGAACTCCGCCGGACCCGGTCCCCTTCGAAAAATTCGCTCGTGTGTGTGCTACTCCGACGGACTAAAACCGACGCTAGGGCAGCTATTGGCTACTGTCTATGAACTTCCTACGTCGAATCCAGTCGTACGTCATCACGTTCGACTCCGTCGGAGTTTGGTGTGATGGTGTGTGGTCAAGTCCGTTCGGTCGAAAAATCCGCCAGAATTCCGTCGGAACTCCGGCGGAACTCCTTTGGAGGTCTGTCAGACTTACCGTAATCCCTCTCGTGTGTACGGGGCATTATCCTTGCCATATTGTGGACTATGCTCCTCTAAACTCTATTGTGGACTAAACTCCTCCTTTCCATTATTCCGAATCCTGTACCCCGAACACTGTAAATGGTACTATTAGGCCTAGACATAAAATTGTGGCCTTGCTCTTCACGTACGATTGTCTCCCATGTCTTTATTGCAACACGCCTGGCTATTGCCAAAAACTGGAAATCTCCCCACTCCCCCTCTAACACGGAAATAACTGCCCTCTTGAACAACCACTGTTTAATGGAATTTATGCAAGCCAAAGCCTACTTACAACTTCCTAGTGTCCAAAAAAACTGGAACCTTTAGCTCAAACACCCTAAATGCATACCCCCCATGAGTAAACTTTAACTTAGCTAACTCCCAACTTTAGGTAGACTCTCCATTGATGTAATAACCCGACTACCACCTGTATAACTGTACGTTATTCAATGTTTGCTTTGTAACCTGCTCTTTATGTAAAATCTTTAAAGAGGAAGTAAACCCTAATGGGTTTACTTCCTCTTTTTTTCCCTGCAAAGGTAAAGCATAATGGACTACTATGCATCGCATAGTAGCTCATTATGTGTCACTTACCTGACACAGGAGCCAGCGAAGTCGCCGCTGATCCCTGTAGTCCGCCGCATCCATCTTGCTGGTGGCGTCTCGCAGCTTCGACCAATGACAGCGGCGAAGCCGCGATGACGTCACTCCCGCGCATGCGCACGGGAGTCGCGTCTCGCAGCTCCGCCGCTGCCATTCGGCGAAGCCGCGATGACGTCACTCCCGCGCATGCGCACGGGAGTCGACAAATTAGGCAAATCCATTCTTGGACTTGCCGCATTTAGTGCGCCTGCGCGCCGCTGTCTACGGCGCATGCGCCGTAGACAGCGGTGCCCATTTTCGGGCAAATATCTCCTAAACCATATAGGTTTAGGAGATATTGCTTGGACCTACAGGTAAGCCTTAATCTAGGCTTACCTGTAGGTCAAAGTGGTTTGAAGGGGTTTACTTCCTCTTTAATAAACTTGAGTTACAAAAAAAAAAAAAACGTATATAAAAGCAAAAGAGAAGGCCTTCAAAAAACATGAGGTTGAGAGATCATCATCAGCATTCAGACTTTATAAAGAATCCAACGAGAAATGTAAGTGCGCAATTAGAGGGGCTAAGATAGAACGCGAAAGACACATAGCGGAGGAAAGAAAAAAAATCCCAAGAAATTCTAAGTATATAAACAGTAAAAAAAAGGAGGACAGACCATATTGGCCCCATAAAGAATGAGGAAGGACATCTGGTTACAAAGGATGGGGAGATGGTGAAGGTATTGAATTTATTCTTCTGCTCAGTCTTCACGAGGGAATCAGGGGCTTCAGTAACCAAAACTGCAGTGTTTATCCTCATGACACATTACAGGAAGCACCTCCATGGTTAACAGAGGACAGATTTAAAATTAGACTTGGAAAACGTATTAATAAATCACCGGGATCAGATGGCTTGCATCCGAGGGTACTTAGGGAACTCAGTCAAGTAATTGTCAGACCATTGTTCCAAATTTTTACTGACAGTCTACTGACTGGAATGGTACCAGGTGATTGGAGAAAAGCCAATGTAGCACTAATATTTAAAAAGGGCTCAAAATACATCCCCGGGAATTACAGACCAGTTAGCCCAAAATCAATAGTTTGCAAGCTCTTGGAGGGGATGATAAGGGACTGTATACAAGATTTTAGTACTGAGAATGGTATCATTAGCAGTAATCAGCATGGATTCATGAAGAAACACTCTCGCAAACCAGTCTATTAACCTTCTATGAAGAGGTGAGTTGTCATCTAGATAAAGGAAGGCCCGTAGACGTGGTGTATCTAGATTTTTCAAAAGCATAGACACAGTTCCCCATAAGCGTTTACTGTACAAAATAAGGTCCGTTGGCATGGACCATAGGGCGAGTACATGGATTGAAAACTGGCTACAAGGGCGAGTTCAGAAGGTGGTGATAAATGGGGTGTACTTGGAATGGTAGGTAGTGGGGTCCCTCAGGGTTCCGTACTTGGGAGCAATCCTATTTAATTTATTCATAAATTACCTGAAGGATGGGGTAAATCTCTGTATTTGTGGATGATACTAAGCTAAGCAGGGCAATAACTTCTCCACAGAATGTGGAAACCTTGCAAAAGGATCTGAACAAATCCATGAGGTGTGCAACTACATGGCAAATGAGGCTTAACGTAGTAAAATAATGCATTTGGGTGGCAAACATATGAATGCAATCTATACACAGGGGGGAGAACCTCTGGGGGAATCTAGGATGAAAAAGGATGTGGGGGCCCTAGTAGATGATAGGCTCAGCAATGGCATGCAATGACAAGCTGCTGTTAACAAAGCAAACAGAATATTGGCATGCATTAAAATGGGGAACAACTCCAGAGCTAAAATGATAATTCTCCCACTCTATAAGACTCTGGTCCAGCCACACCTAGAGTATGCTGTCCAGTTCTGGGCACCAGTCCTCAGGAAGGATGTACTGGAAATGTAGAGAGTACAGAGAAGGGCAAGAAAGCTAATAAAGGGTCTGGAGGATATTAGTTATGAGGAAAGGTTGCGAGCACTGAACTTATTTTCTCTGGAGAAGAGACACTTGAGAGGGGATATGATTTAAATTTACAAATACTGTACTGGTGACCCCACAATAGGGATAAAATGTATTCGCGGAAGGGAGTTTAACAAGACACGTGGCCACTCATTAAAATTTGAAGAAAAGAAGTTTAACCTTAAACTATGTAGAGGATTCTTTACTGTAAGAGCGGCAAGGCTGTGGAATTCCCTTCCACAGGTGGTGGCATCAGCGGGGAGCATCGATAGTTTCAAAAAACTATTGGATGAGCACCTGAACAACCACAACAAACAGGGATATACAATGTAATACTGACATATAATCATACACATAGGTTGGACTTGATGGACTTGTGTCTTTTTTCAAGAGGAAAAGCATAGAAAAAGCGGGAAACTAAAATAACTAGGATGAGCTTTTCTTTTTTTTTTCCTACATAATGTCCTACTACTGCAGGCGGCAGTATAACCAAATCATGAAGCATAGAGAAAACAATGTCGAACAATGAATAAACAAAAGAAATGTATCTTCTAAATCTAAACAATCAACTATATAAGGCCTTTCACTAGTATATCTGAATGCTGAGAGAGAAAGTTCACAGCCTTACATTATATTAATTATATTGTAACTATATTTTAACTTACCATTGAGAAAGATGATAGAGTCATTAAACAGAATCTTCCCAAAGTGGAAATTTGTACCATTCTAAAAAAAAATATAAAAAAAAAAAAAAGTGAGTAAATTCACATTCATAGCATAGCACGGTGTAACGCCAATCAGATTCCAGTTACTGGAGAGCTATCAGATCTGGGAACGCAATCTGACTGCCCTGAGTCATCTTTCGGCAAACCAGTATCAACCCATACAGAGCTAGATATCCACCGATATCCAGACGTGACAACTGATGATATGGACTCTCCATATGGCTGTACGGAAACCAGTTTTTCACACTTGACGCTATATTGGAAGTGAAGCTCAGAGGATCACGATCTTTCGCGGGTGAGATTCAGTTCCCCTATGCTTTGTCTGCTGAGACCACATTACACCAGTATTTGCCGCTGCAAGTGGATGCCTCTAGGCTTCATGGATTTGAGCTTATGTGAGTGCAATGTTTGAAGCCGTTTTAATAGAATAAACTTTTTACAACAATACTGCACTATTGGAGCACTTTGTTTCATTATATCGGGTGTCACGCCTGGATTTCTTTGGATATCTAACCCTGTAAGTGATGATGCTGTTTTGCCGAGAATGAGAGTGCAAGGCATCGCCATTTGGTGAGTTTTTAACCAAAGGAGTGGAAACACTGAGTGCATGCGTGTGGTTAAAGTTTTGAAGATTCCACATCAGGATATATTAATTACGCTTTCCTTGTTTGAGACAATTCAGTTTTATTTATGGACTATTTTTGCACAAACTTTATTATTAGTTGTTAATTTATGTATTAGTGTTGACCACTATCAAATGTCACTGGGTTGATTTATTTATACTATTTAGCGCTACTATTTACTTTAGTTTACACTGTAAACGCTTATTTATATTTATTTCATTTAAAGCATCAGCTGTTGCACACTTAGGTTACTTTTAGCTCAGTTGTGGTACTTGAAGATCGGGTGTACGGATCTTGTTGGACCAGTTTTGTTGTACAAGAGTAAATATTGCATGATTATTTGAGGTAAAATAACTTGTGCTGTATTTAACTCCTAAACTGCAATTCACAAAAAAATAAATAAAAATAAAATAAAACTTTCCTCATGCTGTTTTTTTTTTTTTTTTGAGGTATTTAGGTTGTGTTTTTGCACATTATTTTACCGCAGACAAACTGCAGGGGGAACTAAAACATTTAGCAGTGGTATTCCTACCACTGCTAAATGTGACAGTTCAGCTCAAGCAGCTGGTTGTTAAGGATCATACTTACTATGGATGAGCTTGGGCATGTTCACAGCTCCACGTGCCCGAGCCCACTGCGAAGCTGTGGATTCTGAAATGTCTCACTGTCTGTGATTTGCGCCGTGCAGTGTTAGCTTCCTGGTGGGCTCGGGCACACGTTGGAGCTGCGAACACATCCTAAGGCTGGATTCACACCTATGAATTTTTTGTGCTTTTTGCATTTTGCACCACAGAACGTGTTCCATAGGAAACCATGTTAAATGGACTGTAGTGCAAATCTGCAAAATGCAAAAATCACCAAAAATGCATAGGTGTGAATCCAGCCTTAATCCTTGTTGCAAAAAAGCTGACAGTAAATATTTTTCTTTTCCTAAATGCTATGCAAGGGTGGGATCATCTGGTGACATCATTGTTGACTCTAGTCTGGTCAATGTCATCACTGTGTGGCCATTATCTTTATGAAATAATTGACCCCAAAAGTAGAGCTATAGTCAAAAAGTGCTTTTTTTTAATTTTGGATAGAAAAAGGAAAGGTTATAATAACTCATGTTAGCTTATTTTTTGCCCTCTGTGTCCCATTGGGGAGATTTCCCTTCACTTCCTGCCCCACACCCAAAACTGGAATCTCTGCAAATTAATGGGTTTCCTTGGGGACCCCCAGGCCGCTAGAGCTAATGTCCACATTGGAAGATTTCTCCTCTGATACTTTTCTGCAGGCAACCCAAAATTTTGAATTTTCTTTCACTTTCACTGATAATGGTAAACAGGAGAAATAGAGGTCAATCTCTCTAATGGGGCACAGACAACAAAATAAACATGTGTTCTAATCCATCTCCACTCTATGCAGACCTAAAAAAAGTTTTATGTTTAGTTGTACTTTAAGCAACATGTCATTTGGCAGAAGCAAAGCATCATAAGCATTTTTTTTTCTTTTGTGCAGGCGGCATTCATCGGGATTGAAGATGGATCTACATCACGGGACATTTTTAATTTTTTTAATAAAGGACTTGTCAAAAACTGTCTATTTTTATTTACCCAATTTTTGGGGGGAGAATGGAGCAGAGGTACTATGTACACCATACCCATTCACACGGGGGGGGATCTGGAGGCCCCCTTGTTAAAGGGAGTTTCCAGATTAAAATAAGTTATCCACCACATCCCCACAACCACCCTGCAAGGGTTGTGCAGAAGAGATCTTTGTCCACACCTCATCAACATGGGGACAAGGTGCTTTGTGGTGGCCTTGTTTGTTCAGGATTGGCACATGCACACAAGTCACCCCGCCAGTGTAGTATATGGAGGAGGAGTGTATATGTATGGAGCTGTGTGTGTACATAGTGTAGTGTAGTGTATATATGTATGGAGGGGCGATGTGTGTACACAGGGTAGTGTGTATATATATATATATATTGGAGCGATGTGTGTACATAGTTTATATAGGCGGCGTGTGATGTCAGTGGGAAACGTGGCTGAGAGCAGGAGCAAGCCGTATAGCCCCACCCCCCCCCCCCCCCCCCCGAGACCAGAGCCCTGATCGGCACTGCCTGGAGTCCATCTGGGGCCACAACACACTGGAAGGTGACAGAGGATGACAAGATCAAGCAGCAGGTGAGGTGACAACTGACAGAGGAGGAAGGGGGACTCTTATCAATCTCTCTCTCCTTTAAAAAAAATAAAAAATAAAGTTGCGAGAATCATGATCTTTTTATTCTAAGTAAAAAAAATTGTGATTCTCATTTTGCCCAGAATTGTGCAGCTTGTAATTGCAGTGTATTTTTCCCCAAAAAAATTGCGTTTGAAAGACCGCTGGGCAAATACAGTGTGGCATAAAATATTGCAGCAATTAACATTTTATCCCCTAGGGTCTGCTAGAATATAATAAATGTTTGGGGGTTCCAAGTAATTTTCTAGCAAAAAATATTGATTTTAACTTAAAGGGGTTGTAAAAGTAAATGTTTTTTAACCTTAAAGCGGAGGTCCACCCTAAAGTGGACCTTCCGCTCATCGGAACCCTCCCCCCCTCCGGCGCCACAATTGGCACCTTTCAGGGGGGAGCAGATACCTGTACAGTACAGGTATCTGCACCCACTCCTGGGATAGCTCTCTGCGGAAAGGGGCGTAGATTACGCCCCTTTCCGCAAGTGCCCCACTGCCTGCTGGGAAACACACAGATCCCAGAGGCAGCGGGGACCGTCCTTATTGCACAGCGCGACTCGCGCATGCGCAGTAGGGAACCGGGAAATTAAGCTGAAAGGCTCCATTTCCTGATTCCCATACCCAATATGGCGGCGGCAGCACTCGAGAGACGATCTAGAGATCGGCTTCGGGTGCCGACATCACGGGCGCGCTGGACAGGTAATTGTCACTATTTTAAAAGTCAGCAGCTGCAGTATTTGTAGCTGCTGGCTTTTTAAAAAAAAAAAAAAAAAAAAAAAAAAAAATGCGGAGTCCCGATGGACTCCCGCTTTAACATGTTTGTTATTTAAAAAAAAAAAATGTTTTCTTTATGCCGCGTACACACGATCAAACAAGCGGGTGGAAAAGTCCGGCAAACTCAAGTCCGCCAAACAATCCCCCCGTGTGTAGCCTCCAGCATACTTTTTTGACCCGAAAGTACGGCGGACTTAGAATGTAGTTTTACACTTCAATCTTCCCGCTGGACTCGCATTTCGGCGGACAATCCGGCCGTGTGTGTGCCAGTCCGCCGTACTTTTGAAATGAGCGGACTTTTCCCGCCCGGAGAAAAGTCCGCTCATTTCGAGCGGGTCTCCAGGTAGGCGGGGCCCACGAAGGAGACGCCGCTGGCCCCGCCACCTGGTATGGACTTAAAGGGGAACCCCAACGCCAAAAAAAACAAAAAAATAAAAAAATTTAAAAAAAAAAACGCCGTGGGGGTCCCCCCCAAGTCCACAACAGACCCTTGTCCGAGAACGCTACCCGGCCGGCCAGGAAAGGAGGGGCGAGCGAGCGCCCCCCCCCCCTCCTGAGCCGTACCAGGCCGCGTGCCCTCAATATGGGGGGTGCCTTGGGGAAGGGGGGCCCGCGCAGCCCCCCCCACCCCAAAGCACCTTGTCCCCATGTTGATGAGGACAAGGGCCTCTTCCCGACAACCCTGGCCGTTGGTTGTCGAGGTCTGCGGGCAGGGGGCTTATCGGAATCCGGGAGCCCCCTTTAATAAGGGGGCCCCCGGATACCGGCCCCCCACCCTATGTGAATGAGTATGGGGTACAATGTACCCCTACCCATTCACCTGTAAAATAAAGTACAAAAAAAACACAACACACAAGATAAAATAATTTATTGCACAGCTCCGGGGGTCTTCCGGGGTCTTCTCGCCGGACTCCTCCGCTATTTTCTTGTATCTCTTTTACTAGCGGAGGAGCCCGTCATTCTTCTTCGTCGCCGCCTCTTCTTCCGACTTCGGGGGTCTTGTCCCCCTCTTCGGTTCTTCTGCCGGGCCACCGTGCCTTCTTATAGCTCTTTTACAGGCGGTGGCCCGGTCTTCTGTCGCCGCCGCCGCCTTCCGTTCTTCTTCTTCTTCTTCTCCTGGAGATGTTGACTCGACGTTCTCTCCGGCCGCAATGCCAGGGACGCGCTGCCACTTATATAGGGACAAGGGGCAGGGTCACATGGGTTGATGTCACATGGGTTGGTGTCACATGGTGACCCCGCCCCCTTACGATGTCACAGTCCCGGAGGATGCTGGGACTGTCGCCATGTGACATCAATCCATGTGACCAACCCATGTGACATCAACCCATGTGACACCGCCCCTTGTCCCTATACAAGTCGCAGCGCGTCCCTGGCATTGCGGCCGGAGAGAACGTCGAGTCAACATTTCAAGGAGAAGGAGAAGGAGAAGAACGGAAGGTGGCGGCGACAGAAGACCGGGCCACCGCCTGTAAAAGAGCTATAAGAAGGCGCGGTGGCCCAGCAGAAGAACCGAAGAGGGGGACAAGACCCCTGAAGTCGGCAGAAGAGGCCGCGGCGACGAAGAAGAATGCCGGGCTCCTCCGCTAGTAAAAGAGCTACAAGAAGATAGCGGAGGAGTCCGGCGAGAAGACCCCGGAAGACCCCCGGAGCTGTGCAATAAATTATTTTATCTTGTGTGTTGTGTTTTTTTTTTGTACTTTATTTTACAGGTGAATGGGTAGGGGTACATTGTACCCCATACTCATTCACATAGGGTGGGGGGCCGGTATCCGGGGGCCCCCTTATTAAAGGGGGTTCCCGGATTCTGATAAGCCCCCCGCCCGCAGACCCCGACAACCAACGGCCAGGGTTGTCGGGAAGAGGCCCTTGTCCTCATCAACATGGGGACAAAGTGCTTTGGGGTGGGGGGGCCGCGCCGCCCCCCCCCCTTCCCCAAGGCATCCCTCATGTTGAGGGCACGCGGCCTGGTACGGCTCAGGGGGGGGGGGGGGCGCTCACTCGCCCCTCCTTTCCTGGCCGGCCGGGTAGCGTGCTCGTACAAGGGTCTGTTGTGGACTTTGGGGGGACCCCCGTGCCGATTTTTTTCGGCGTTGGGGTTCCCCTTTAAGTCCATACCAGGCGGCGGGGCCAGCGACGTCTCCTTCGTGGGCCCCGCCTACCTGGAGATGCGCTCGAAATGAGCGGACTTTCCTCCGCGTGTGTGGGCGAGTCCGTTCATTTCAAAAGTAGGGCGGATAGTACGGCGGACTTAGTACGCCGTATTAGTCCACTGAAAAAGTGCCGTGTGTGGGCAAGTAGCCCGTTCAGAAAGTCCGACGGACAGTCTGGCGGGAAGTCCGCCAGACTAAGTACGTCAGACAGACGGCTACGTGTGTGTGCTTTAGTGATCCTTTAAGAAACAAGTGTCAGAAAAAGATTTAGGCTTTAAGTGGTTAAACTTCCTGCATTTACACATTGTTAAAAACTTGGCAGACTGCCTGAATTTTTTCTTTACACAGAAGTTTATCCCTTTGAGCCAAGAAGGAAGAGTTAGTTATAATGTTTCATGTTAAAAACTTGGCAGACTGCCGGATGTTTTCTTTTGACAGCTGAGTGAGCAGAAAAGTCTCTCCACTTGTCATAGGAGAAAAAAATCTGCAAACTCTGCAACAGAGATCGTGATTTTTTTTAACGATTAATTGTGCAGCTCTAGTACACAGTGTAGTATATATGGAGGGGTGATGTGTGTACATAGTATAGTATATATGGGGGGGTGATGTGTGTACGCAGTGTAGTATATATGGAAAGGTAATGTGTGTACACTAAGGATGAGCCCTGGCGTGGTGTTTTTTTTTTTTTTAAAGATATTTTTATTAAGTTTTAAGACAAACCAACATACAAAAAGAAAAAAAAACAGAACAAAACTGGGTTGGTCATTAGTATGGAGTAGCAAGCAGTACACTCTTACAGTCAATAAACATAAGATGATGCATAAATCGCACATTGTATTTAGATACATAAACATGTGGTTCAGACACACTTATTAGTGAAAATTTAGCGACAGTGTACACCAGGATAATAAAGGACGTGGCACGACCTGGAAGTAGCTTTAGGATATGTTCACTTTGAGGGTAAGGTCAAAAGATTAATAGATTGGGACTGAACCACAGGGGGTTATTGGGGGATGTCGACCAAGTATGTGTAGATATATTAACAATGTACTGGAATAATGAAAGAGGTGGCTAGTAGAGAGATGCCGGGGTGGGATGGGACTCTGCCTCTGTAGATGATTTTGTGTAGGGTCTCTAGGAATGATGCAATAGCTCCCTCTGTAGTAGTACAAGCATTCGCAGCAGTTGTGTGTAGCCAGTCATGGATATATACCAGTTGAGATGCTAGATAATATAGATAAACGTTTGGAAATGCCAAGCCCACCAAATGTGTTGGCAACCTTAGCGTTTCAAGAGCTACCTTCGGGGGATTTACCATTCCACAGAAATGCCATACATAATCGCATCTATACGTTTAAAAATAGACTTTGTGATTTTGCATGGGTAGTTAGCCAGGATATAGAGCAGTTTAGGTAGATCATTTTTAGGGTGTTGGCCCAACCCATGAGGTCCAAAGGCAAGTCCATCCATTGTTTGGTTTGCTCTTGCAGTCGAGTTAATAAGGGGTCTAAATTATTAATGATATAGGCAGAAAGAGGCATCTGTACTAGAACCCTGAGCTACCTAGAAGAAGACACCACCTGTGATCTGGACTCCAGCTGAATCTGGGGAATCGCGGAGGAATCCAAAGAAAAAAGACTGGATTTGTCCCAATTCACCCAGAAGCCAGAGTAAACTCCAAATGTATACATTTCAGGTAGTAAAGTGTGGAGCGACTCATCTGTGTTGGTCAAGTATAGTAGGGTATCGTCCGCATACAGCAAGACCCGCTCTTCTACTTGAGTGAGAGGAGAAAAGCATACTGCATCCATAGCCAGGGCAAACAGGAGGGGTGACAGTGGGCACCCCTGACTGCTGCCCCTAGTGATTGGGAAAGTCAGCAACATGTGAATTAAGCCGAATGTGGGCCACTGGGGAGGTGTAAAGGAGTTTTATCCATGCTATAACATGCGGGGGGGGGGGTTCCACACTGTCAAATGCTTTAGAGGTATTCAGGGATACAATGGTACGAGTGGAGGGACAGTCATGTGGGTAATGAATATTGTGGAACAGTCTGCAGCTATTCATTCTGGAGGACCTGCCAGGTATAAAACCCCCATGGTCACTGTGGGGTAGCTCTGGTGTGTTCGCACAGCCCATGTGCAGAACCCGCCAGGAAGTCGGCGCTGCGTTGATCACAGCCAGTGAGACATTGTCCCAATGCGCAGCTGCAGAGATCGGGACATGTCTCACTGCCTGTGATTAGCGCAGTGCAGAGCCGACTTTCTGGTGGGCTCTGCACATGGACTGTGTAGTATATACGGGGGGGGGGGGGGGGTGGTGATGTGTGTACACAGTGTAGTATATATACACGGGGGGGTGATGTGTGTACAGTGTAGTATATATACACAGGGGGGGGGTGATGTGTGTACACAGTGTAGTATATATACACGGGGGGGGGGGGGGTGATGTGTACACAGTGTAGTATATATACACGGGGGGGTGATGTGTGTACACAGTATAGTATATATACACGGGGGGGGGGGGTGATGTGTGTACACAGTGTAGTATATATACACGGGGGGGGTGATGTGTGTACACAGTGTAGTATATATACACGGGGGGGGGGGTGATGTGTGTACACAGTGTAGTATATATACACGGGGGGGGGGGTGATGTGTGTACACAGTGTAGTATATATACATGGGGGGGGGGGGTGATGTGTGTACACAGTGTAGTATATATACACGGGGGGGGTGATGTGTGTACACAGTGTAGTATATATACACGGGGGGGGGGGGTGATGTGTGTACACAGTGTAGTATATATACATGGGGGGGGGTGATGTGTGTACACAGTGTAGTATATATACACGGGGGGGTGATGTGTGTACACAGTGTAGTATATATACACGGGGGGGGGGGGGGATGTGTGTACACAGTGTATTATATATACACGGGGGGTTATGTGTGTACACAGTGTAGTATATATACACGGGGGGGGGGGGTGATGTGTGTACACAGTGTAGTATATATACACAGGGGGGGGGGGGGGGGTGATGTGTGTACACAGTGTAGTATATATACACAGGGGGGGTGATGTGTGTACACAGTGTAGTATATATACCCGGGGGGGGTAATGTGTGTACACAGTGTAGTATATATACCCGGGGGGGTGATGTGTGTACACAGTGTAGTATATATACCCGGGGGGGGGTGATGTGTGTACACAGTGTAGTATATATACCCGGGGGGGTGATGTGTGTACACAGTGTAGTATATATACCCGGGGGGGTGATGTGTGTACACAGTGTAGTATATATACAGGGGGGTGATGTGTGTACACAGTGTAGTATATATACACGGGGGGTGATGTGTGTACACAGTGTAGTATATATACACGGGGGGTGATGTGTGTACACAGTGTAGTATATATACACGGGGGGTGATGTGTGTACACAGTGTAGTATATATACACGGGGGGTGATGTGTGTACACAGTGTAGTATATATACACGGGGGGTGATGTGTGTACACAGTGTAGTATATATACACGGGGGGTGATGTGTGTACACAGTGTAGTATATATACACGGGGGGGGGGGGGGGGGGGGTGATGTGTGTACACAGTGTAGTATATATACCCAGGGGGGTGATGTGTGTACACAGTGTAGTATATATACCCGGGGGGGTGATGTGTGTACACAGTGTAGTATATATACAGGGGGGTGATGTGTGTACACAGTGTAGTATATATACAGGGGGGTGATGTGTGTACACAGTGTAGTATATATACAGGGGGGTGATGTGTGTACACAGTGTAGTATATATACACGGGGGGTGATGTGTGTACACAGTGTAGTATATATACACGGGGGGTGATGTGTGTACACAGTGTAGTATATATACACGGGGGGTGATGTGTGTACACAGTGTAGTATATATACACAGGGGGTGATGTGTGTACACAGTGTAGTATATATACACAGGGGGTGATGTGTGTACACAGTGTAGTATATATACACGGGGGTGATGTGTGTACACAGTGTAGTATATATACACGGGGAGTGATGTGTGTACACAGTGTAGTATATATACACGGGGGGGATGTGTGTCCACAGTGTAGTGTATATATACGGGGGGTGATGTGTGTCCACAGTGTAGTGTATATATACGGGATACGGGGGGTGATGTGTGTCCACAGTGTAGTGTATATATACGGGGGGTGATGTGTGACCACAGTGTAGTGTATATATACGGGGGGGTGATGTGTGTCCACAGTGTAGTGTATATATACGGGGGGTGATGTGTGACCACAGTGTAGTGTATATATACGGGGGGGTGATGTGTGTCCACAGTGTAGTGTATATATACGGGGGGTGATGTGTGTACACAGTGTAGTGTGTGTATATATATATATATATATACACACACACACGGGGGTAATGTGTGTACACAGTGTAGTGTGTGTGTGTATATATATATATATATATATATATATATATATATATATATACACACACACATACATATACACGGGGATGATGCGTGTACACAGCGTAGTACATACATACATATATATATATATATATATATATATATATATATATATATACACATACATACGGGGGATGATGCGTGTACAGTGGAGTGTATATATATATATATATGGGGGATGATGTGTGTACACAGTGTAGTATATATATATATATATACGGGGGATGATGTGTGTACACAGTGTAGTATATATATATATATATATACACACGGGGGTGATGTGTGTACACAGTGTAGTATATATATATATATATATATATATATATATATATATATATATACGGGGGGTGATGTGTGTACACAGTGTAGTATATATATATATATATATATATATATATATATATATACGGGGGTGATGTGTGTACACAGTGTAGTATACATACGGGGGGTGATGTGTGTACACAGCGTAGTATATATACAGGGGTGATGTGTGTACACAGTGTAGTATATATGGGGGCGATGTGTGTACACAGTGTAGTATATATACGGGGGGTGATGTGTGTACACAGCGTAGTATATATACGGGGGGTGATGTGTGTACACAGCGTAGTATATATACGGGGGGTGATGTGTGTACACAGCGTAGTGTATATATACGGGGGGTGATGTGTGTACACAGCGTAGTGTATATATACGGGGGGTGATGTGTGTACACAGCGTAGTATATATACGGGGGGGTGATGTGTGTACACAGCGTAGTATATATACGGGGGGTGATGTGTGTACACAGCGTAGTGTATATATACGGGGGGTGATGTGTGTACACAGCGTAGTGTAAATATACGGGGGGTGATGTGTGTACACAGCGTAGTGTATATATACGGGGGGTGATGTGTGTACACAGCGTAGTGTATATATACGGGGGGTGATGTGTGTACACAGCGTAGTGTATATATACGGGGGGTGATGTGTGTACACAGCGTAGTGTATATATACGGGGGGTGATGTGTGTACACAGCGTAGTGTATATATACGGGGGGTGATGTGTGTACACAGCGTAGTGTATATATACGGGGGGTGATGTGTGTACACAGCGTAGTGTATATATACGGGGGGTGATGTGTGTACACAGCGTAGTGTATATATACGGGGGGTGATGTGTGTACACAGCGTAGTGTATATATACGGGGGGGTGATGTGTGTACACAGCGTAGTGTATATATACGGGGGGTGATGTGTGTACACAGCGTAGTGTATATATACGGGGGGTGATGTGTGTACACAGCGTAGTGTATATATACGGGGGGTGATGTGTGTACACAGCGTAGTGTATATATACGGGGGGTGATGTGTGTACACAGCGTAGTGTATATATACGGGGGGTGATGTGTGTACACAGCGTAGTGTATATATACGGGGGGTGATGTGTGTACACAGCGTAGTGTATATATACGGGGGGTGATGTGTGTACACAGCGTAGTGTATATATACGGGGGGGTGATGTGTGTACACAGCGTAGTGTATATATACGGGGGGTGATGTGTGTACACAGCGTAGTGTATATATACGGGGGGTGATGTGTGTACACAGCGTAGTATATATATACGGGGGGTGATGTGTGTACACAGCGTAGTATATATACGGGGGGTGATGTGTGTACACAGCGTAGTATATATACGGGGGGTGATGTGTGTACACAGCGTAGTATATATACGGGGGGTGATGTGTGTACACAGCGTAGTATATATACGGGGGGTGATGTGTGTACACAGCGTAGTATATATACGGGGGGTGATGTGTGTACACAGCGTAGTATATATACGGGGGGTGATGTGTGTACACAACGTAGTATATATACGGGGGTGGTGTGTACACAGCGTAGTGTATATATATATATACGGGGGGTGATGTGTGTACACAGTGTAGTATATATGGGGGGGCGATGTGTGTACACAGTGTAGTAAATACTGGGGGTGATGTGTGTACACAGTGTAGTAAATACTGGGGGTGATGTGTGTACACCCATGTAGTATATATGGGGGGGGGGGTGATGTGCATACACGGTGTAGTCTATATGGGGGGGGGGGGGGGACGTGTGTACATTCTCTTATATGGAGGGGTTCCCCCTGTACACAGAACATAAATCTTCCCATGTGGTCTCCCCCCTCCTGTCAGGCCACACTCACCGGGGACAGGGGGACCCTCCATAGAGAAGGTTCGGCGTTCTCCGCCCGGCTAAGAAGGAACGATCCGGTCACTATGACGGCCACACACAACCAGCTACACCGCCACTTCCCTGCCAGCGCCATCCCGACACCGGAATTGGGTCCAGCGTGTCACTTCCTGCAACATCACTGTCACGTGACCCGGAGATTACAGACCTTCACTGTTTGTTACAATAAAGTTCAATAAAAAAAAAAAAAAAAAATGGAGTGGAGGCCACATGCTTCCTGTGTAAGGTAGAGCTCGAGAGGGGGCTCCACTGTACAGATAGACTCCCTTGTGGAGCTCCACTGTTTGTTCCTGACTTCCTCTCTATGGTAGTATCTGAAGGCTACCATTGAGCAGAGTGGTGGGGGTACAGCCAAGAATGGATTCAGGACCGGAGGAGCTGATGCCGCGGCTCCTGCCTGTAGGGGACTGCGACCTCTCCGAGGACTTTGACCCCGCAGTCCCACCGCGGACGCCGCAGGAATATTTGAGGAGGGTGCAGTAAGTAGATATAGCCTGAGACTGCCGCTGTTTGGCAATACGAATGTCATCGTTGTGCAGGATGCCGCACATGTGTGACTGCAGTCAGGTGTACAGTGTACTACTCCGCGTGCTCCGCTTCTAAATACATCCCCGACGTTCACCCCCAATGGGCAATTCTCTCCCCCCCCCCAGAGAGCGGTGAGGGGGGCGTGCAGTGGTCCCCCCCCCCAGAAAGCGGTGAGGGGGGGCGTGCAGTGGTCCCCCCCCCAGAAAGCGGTGAGGGGGGGCGTGCAGTGGTCCCCCCCCTGAGAGCGGTGAGGGGGGGCGTGCAGTGGTCCCCCCCCTGAGAGCGGTGAGGGGGGGCGTGCAGTGGTCCCCCCCCTGAGAGCGGTGAGGGGGGGCGTGCAGTGGTCCCCCCCCTGAGAGCGGTGAGGGGGGGCGTGCAGTGGTCCCCCCCCTGAGAGCGGTGAGGGGGGCGTGCAGTGGTCCCCCCCCTGAGAGCGGTGAGGGGGGCGTGCAGTGGTCCCCCCCCTGAGAGCGGTGAGGGGGGCGTGCAGTGGTCCCCCCCCTGAGAGCGGTGAGGGGGGCGTGCAGTGGTCCCCCCCCCCCGAGAGCGGTAAGGGGGGCGTGCAGTGCTTTCCCCCCCCTGAGAGCGGTGAGGGGGGCGTGCAGTGCTTCCCCCCCCCCCCCCGTGAGAGCGGTGAGGGGGGCGTGCAGTGCTTCCCCCCCCCCCCGTGAGAGCGGTGAGGGGGGCGTGCAGTGCTTCCCCCCCCCCCCCGTGAGAGCGGTGAGGGGGGCATGCAGTGCTCCCCCCCCCCCCCGTGAGAGCGGTGAGGGGGGGGCGTGCAGTGCTCCCCCCCTGAGAGCGGTGAGGGGGGGCGTGCAGTGCTCCCCCCCCTGAGAGCGGTGAGGGGGGGGCGTGCAGTGCTCCCCCCCTGAGAGCGGTGAGGGGGGGCGTGCAGTGCTCCCCCCCCCCTGAGAGCGGTGAGGGGGGGCGTGCAGTGCTCCCCCCCCTGAGAGCGGTGAGGGGGGGGCGTGCAGTGCTCCCCCCCTTGAGAGCGGTGAGGGGGGGGCGTGCAGTGCTCCCCCCCTTGAGAGCGGTGAGGGGGGGGCGTGCAGTGCTCCCCCCCTGAGAGCGGTGAGGGGGGGGCGTGCATTGCTCCCCCCCCCCCCCTCAGAGAGCGGTGAGGGGCGGCGTGCATTGCTTCCCCCCCCCCCCCCCCCCCCAGAGAGCAGTGAGGGCGTGCAGCGCTTCCCGGAGAGCGGTGAGGGGGGAGTGCAGTGCTTTCCCCCCAGAGAGTGGCGGGGTGGGGGATGTGCAGTACTAGCCCCCCGAGAGGAGTGGGGGGCATACAGAGCATCCACCCAAGATCGGTGGGGGCTCTATAAAACGCTCCAAAGATGCTGCTTGCAGGTTTTTTTCGAACAACCTGCCAGCGCTCCAGTGTGAAAGCACTTGGGATTTCACACTGGGGCTGCAAGGGAGGTATTTTTCCCTAAATGTCTTTCAGGACAGCACCAGAGAGAGAGTGGCTCCACCCACCAGAAAACGCCAACTCCACCAAACTTTAAAAGGCGGCTTTTCCCTACAGCTCATCACTTTTTTGTTTTTTTCCTCCAGCAAGGGAACACCTAGTGGAAGTCAGGGACTCTGATGCCCCGTACGCATGGTCGGAATTTCCGACAGAAAAAGTCAGGGAGCTTTTCATCCTATATTCCGATCGTGCGTATGTCCCATCAGACTTTTTACGTTGAAAATTCTGACAGACCTAGAAAGAGAACATGTTCTAAATTTTTCCGACAGAACCAATTCCTGTTGGGAAAACCGCTCGTCTGTATGCTGTTCCGACGCACCAAAAACGACGCATGCTCTGAAGCAAGTACGAGACGGAAGCTATTGGCTACTGTCTATTGAACTTTCTTATTCTAGACCCGTCGCACGTCACCGTGTTCTTGACGGTCGGAATTTGGTGTGTACGCAAGACAGCTTCAGCAGAATTCTGTCAGAAAAACCTTCAGAGGTTATTCCGACGGGAAAACTGGTCGCGTGTAGAGGGCATGAGGTGCTGTCCTGAGAGGCCAGACTGCCTACCCCACCATACCTTTTTTGCCTGCAGAGAGTCCGCCCCTCCAACGCTGCACCAAGAGTGGCTGGTAAATGGGCTCCTCCTTCCCCTTAAGCTCAGAGAGAGCTTGACTGTTTCTGGGGCCGCTCCTAGGTGGCGGCCACCGTTCGCAGGATTCCCCAGCATGTATAGCTGCCGCTATCTTTTTGATGGCAGAGTAGAGACTCGGCCGGCCAAAAGATAGGTACCCGCCAATTTTTGTTAGAAAATTAGTTAGGAAAAAAAATGTATAATGTTTTGGGGTTTTAACGCCCAAAATGTCACGCGTCAGTGGTGAACCCGCTTGTGGAATGGCGGCAAAATTTTACGCTTAAAAATCTCTATAGGTGATATTTAAAAAAAATTCTACAGGTTACCAGTTTTGAGTTAGAGGAAGTCTGGGGCTAGAACTATTGCGCGCGCTCTCTCTCTCTAACTATTGTGGTGATACCTCACATGTGGTTTGAATGCCATTTTCATAAGTGTTCGGCTCTGCACGTGACCTCAAAGGGACGGGGGGCGCGTTTAAAAAAATAAATAAATGTTTTTCTTCTTATTATTTTACCTTTTACCTTATTTTTACATTGTTCTTTTTTTTTTTCCCTATTACAAGGAATGTAAACATCCCTTGTAATAGAAAACAAAAGCATGACAACAGGACAAATATGAAATGTGGGGTCAAAAAGACCTCAGATCTCATATTTACACTAAAATGCAATTAAAAACAAAAGCCCTGTAAGAGCTAAGGGCGCAAGTGACGTTATGACATTGCTTCCGCCTAGCAATGGCATGTAGATGGTTGGGGGCCATCTTCCCCTCACTCGTCTCCATACCCAGTATGGATCAACATCCGATTGCCTCTGCCGCTGGCTCCGGTAAGTGGCAGAGGGCACCGGTGTGCGGCGGGGCCCTCTCCTGCCCCCGATGAAAGTGATCTTGTGGCGCCAGAGAGACCACTATTATTGCAAACCAGACTGCTGGCCGAAAAAAAGAATAACAGGGTTTTGGTAGCTATTTGCTGCCATAATATTCCTCTACAAGGACTTATATCAGCGTGCAGCGGTCGGAAGTGGTTAAAAAGGCTTGGCAATCCATCATGAGCAATCTCAAACTGACTATGGCTACTACCTGCATTTCTAGAAATGTGAAGTTCTGGTTAAATTGTCTAAAAGCTTACATTATTGTGGATTTACCCAAGCAATAGATACTTGATTGTTTTTCAACCCTAGCAGCAGCTGTGGCTTACATTTCTCACACGTCTGCAGAATTAATAAGGGTGTCGGCAAGATCCGCAGCCTTAACAAAGAATTTTCTAAGGTTAAAACGTGCAATGGATAAAACAATCCAGGAAATGGGAATCATCGGATCAGTCTGCCCATCCTGCCGGCTGGCATGTGCAGACTGATCTGATGATTCCCACTTCCTGCATTGTTTTATCCATTGCGCTTTTTAACCTTGGAAATGTGAGGTTGTTTAAATTTGTGTGATTAAAAATTGTTTAAAAATTGATTAAAAATTGTTTTTAAATCTACACCCAAAGGCGCCTCTCCTTTTTGTATTCTTTTATAGTTCAACATGGTTTCTGTTTCCCTTGAGGCTGCCCAGTGTGTATGAACTCCCTGTCATCGGATCCCTATCGCTGGCAAAAATCCTTTATGGACATTATATATTATATAGACTCTGGACTAACAGCGTGTTTTATATAGTCCCAGGCTACCTGCAATGTGTGTGTAAAAAAAATAAAAAATAAAAAATAAAAAATAAAAAATTCTTTGTGATCTGGCCCACTGCGCATTTACTTGTATATAAACGAATTCAGCCAATAGAGCCCTATGGCTGAAGACCTGGCCAGGAGACGCAGCATCCAAAAGTAAATTGTGTGGGATCCCGTTTATGGGAGTTCTAATTTGGTCCTGATATAGATTTAGTGCTAGATAGGACAGCCGATTAAAAAATTTATTTTCCTGTTAAAAAGAAAAAGCAGCCAGTCAAGCGGCTTTTTTGACTTCAAACTCAGGAACAAGGCAATAAGCCCCAAGAGAAGGAATTGGTCGGCAAAAAGGGGCAAAGGCAGAGGGAGTGTCCTTTTCCATCATCCTGTGCCAACCATTAAATTTGCAATGACTCGTCATTGCCAAAGGGAGGAAGGCTTCAGAAATTCCTTCCTCACTCTGCAATCATGACAGAAAACCCATTTATTCTAGACATACTGGCCCAGGGATACAAAATTGAGCATTCAGATCTTCCTCCAGAAAGATACTTTGTAACAAACCTGTTAAGGGATACAACAAAGGCCCTAGCCATAAAGAACCTGTTAGGGGATGAAACTGAGGTTTTGATTCGGGTATCTCCAGAGGAACGTCATCAGGGTTTCTATTGCCATATTTTCCTGGTAAAGAAACCGTTGGAGAATCTTTCGTCTCATTCTCAACTTAAAACCTTTAAACAGGTCAGTCCAATACAGGAGATTCCACATGGACTTCAACTTTATGCTCAGAAATCTCTTAACCAAGGGATTCTTCACGGCATCAATCTATTAAAGAGATTCATACCAGCATGTGCCTATAGCCTGTGTCTCAAAAATTCCTCCGGCTGGCAATAAATATGGGAAAGGAGGTGTTGCATCTACAATTCAAGGCCCTCCCCCTTTGATCTTTCATCCGCCCCACAAATTTTTTCAAAAATTAATGGCGGACGCTCTCTATCCCCTCTGTCTGCAGGGAATTGCAGTAATCCCTTATCTGGGTGACCTCATCTTCTTTGCTCCTTCCAGAGAGAAATTGCAGGTAGACCTGGCCAAGGCCTGCAGTCATTTGAAAACCATGGGCTGGATTGTGAACCTTCAAAAATCTAATTTCAATCCAGCTCAGCAAGTTCAGTTTCTAGGTTATCAAATAGATTCTGTAGAACAAAGGGTGTTTTTCTTCTGGAACAAAAAAAAAAAAAGTAATGAATGTAGTATCCAGGTTACAAACAAACCAGGAGGTATCAATCAGGTTATGTCAGCCCTGGCTGGGACCCTTAACTTCAACAATGCTGGCCATTCAATGGGTGAGGCTCCATTTCAGGCTCATCCAGAGTTTTCTCTTAAAGGTTTGGGATCACAGCCCAGAAACTTTAAACACAAAAGTAAAGCTCCCCACCAGGGTCAAGAGGACCCTTTGGTGGTGAAGTCAGTCAACTATATCAAGGGGCTTACTATGGTCTTTCCTGACTGAAAAAGTCACTAAAGATGCCAGCAGTTGGGGATGGGGGGCCCACTAGGATCAAAGTATAGCACAGGAAGGTCCTCAAACTGGAGGGAGTTAAAAGTGTTCACCCTAGCATTGGCTGCCTTCTCTCCAAACCTCCATGGGTTCTTTTTCCTGGCAACAGAAAGGGTCAATTGCTAGATGGCTAAAATCAGCTATTTTGGAGCTTATTCCCAGGTGTTTGTCTCCCCCACTGGGAATACAAGCACACTCCTACTAGAGCTCTGGTCACTACATGGGCAGAATAAGCTGGTGCCACCCCAGATCAAATTTGTAAGGCAGCTACGTGGTCAAGTTACCTAACGTTTGTCCATGGTTACAGACTGGATCTTATGTCAGCTGGTAATTGGGCATTTGGCAGAAAGGTCCTGCAGGCTGTTGTCCTTCCCTAGTTGGTAAGTCTCGATTATCCTCTCAGGTACTGTCCTGAAAGACATTTAGAGAAAATTCACGTTAGACTTGTAACTTGTTTTTCAGGACAGCAATGACTCGCTCTTTTCTTGTTTGTTTATGCTGTGACTAACCATATTCTGATTTATACGTTCCAGCTTGGGCCGGAGGTACTCTGCTGCAACTGATGAGCTGTGGGAAGAAGCCTCCTTTTTAAAGTTTATCCCCTTGTCGCCGAGCGTACGCAGATGTGTGTACTCGGCTTCCGGGGGTTATAACTGGATGATGCCCGCACCTGCAGGCATCATCCTGGTCCCGTTTTTCAGAGCGGGCGATTGGCTTTCCAACCATAACAACCGATGCGGCTAAAGGCCGCTCGGCTGTTATGCCGGAGGAGCAGGAGGGGACCCCCGATCCCTCCATAAAGAGTACCTGTCACCACCTATTACTGTCACAAGGGATGTTTACATTCCTTGTGACAGCAACAAAAGTGATCAAAATTATTATTATTTTTTTAAAGCAATTTATTAATTTTAAAAGCTCGCAACGCAAAGAAAATTCATATAGAAGTCGCGCCCGCATATGTAAACGGTGTTCATGTGAGGTATCGCCGCGATAGTCAGAGCGAGAGCAATAATTCTAGCACTAGACCTCCTCTATAACTCTAACCTGGTAACCGGAAAAAAAAATTAAAGCGTTGCCTATTGAGATTTTTAGGTACCGTAGTTTGTCGTCATTCCACGAGTGCGTGCAATTATAAAGTGTGACATGTTTGGTATCTATTTACTCGGCGTAACGTTATCTTTCACATTATGCAAAAAAATGTGCTAATTTTACTGTTTCATTTTTTTTTTTTTTTTTTTAATTCGTGAAAGTGTCCATTTTCCCAAAAAGTTGCGTCTAAAACACCGCTGCGCAAATACCGTGTGACATAAAATATTGCAACAATCGCTGTTTTATTCTCTGCTAAAAAATATATATATATATATATATATATATATATAATGTTTGTGGGTTCCAAGTAATTTTCTAGCAAAAAATAGGGATTTTAACTTGTAACCACCAAATGCCAAAAATAGGCTTCGTCATGAAAGGGTTATTGGAGTTGGTGACTCCTGGAAAACAAGTTACCGGTAAATCTAACTTGAATTTTCAGGTGCTTTATAGGCACTATTTTTAGCCATTTAGCACCTGAAAAATGCCTCTGTGTTAAAGGGGTCTTATAGCAACCTCCCATGACACAAACTTCAGGCTGCCGTCTCAGAACTTCAGAAGTTACCAGCGCTACCGAGACCATATGACTCAGTGCTTTAGAGAGTTAAAGGGGTTGTAAAGGTAAATATTTTTTCGCTTTAATGCATTCTATGCATTAAAGTGGATGTAAACCCTCCTATCGTTTTCAGCCATGGTAGCTGCCATTTTTGACCCTGTTTAACCTTCAACTGCCATGATGCTGCACAGGTGATTAGTTATGACACCAGCCATTGGATGGTTTGACAGTTTGAGAGCACAACCAATGTGCAGTTAGCATTCTCGGCATGCCGAGAATGTAACTGTTTTTTGAAACTGTTAAATTCATGGGTTTACTTCCACTTTAGGCTGGGTTCACACCGCTGCGGGGGGAGAACCGGATGTGATTCGCACAGCAAATCACATCCGATCTCCGTAGAGCTGCGAGTTCAGCCATACAGATAGTATGGCTGAACTCGCAGCGGTCCCGCAGCAAACTCGCACGGGACCCTTTTTTGGGTCCGCAACGGAATCGGATCGCATGGGGGTTCACACCATGCGATCCGATTCCTGTGCGAGTCGGCAGATCGCACTGCGATATGCCGACGGATCTGGGGGTGTCATTAACATAACATTGACACCCCCAGCCATCCGCATAGGGCAGTGTGAACTGCCGGCGGGAGGTATGCGATGCGGGAAAACGCCGCGGATTTGCGGCGTTCCCGCATCGCAGCAATGTGAACCTAGCCTTAAGGTGAAAAAACATCTGGCACTGCCGGTGCCCCCAGCCCCCCCATTTTACTTACCTGACCCCTCAAAAGTCCCACGATTGCCCCCCGACGTCCTCTTCGCGCTCAGCCTAGCCGCTGAATGGATTGAAAGCAGCGCAGCCATTGGCTCGCGCTGCTGTCAATCACATCCAATGACGCGGTGGGGCGGGGCCGAGTGATACAGTGAGCGGCTATAGCAACCGGCTGTATCACGGGAGCGCACCCGCAAGTGCTTCTCGCCATGCGAGGGAGCTGGCATGAACGTGAGAAGTACTTGCGGAGGGAATTTGAGACAGCCGCCGAGGGACCCCAGAAGAGCAGTTTCGGGGCGACTCTGTGCAAAACGAGCTGCACAGTGGAGGTAAGTGATCAGTGATGTTGCACGCCAAGCCACGCCCCCTACAGTAAAAAAACCACACACCCCCTAGTGGTTAACCCCTTTACTGCTAGTGGCATTTTTAATCGCTGTTTTAATGCCAATGGTCCCAAAAATGTGTCAAAATTATGGCGGACACGTCAGACAATGTCGCAGTCACAATAAAAATCACTGATCGCCGCCATTACTAGTAAAAAAAATGTATAAAAATGCCATAAAACTATCCCCTATTTTGTAGACGCTATAACTTTTGCGCAAACCAATGAATAAACGCTTATTGCGAATATATATTTATATAATTTTTTTTTTTTTTTTTTTTTTTACCAAAAATATGTAAAAGAATACTTATCGGCCTAAACTGAGGGAAAAAAATTGTTTTATATATATATATATATATATATATATAATTTTTGGGGGGGGGTATCTATTATAGCAAAAAGTAAAAAATATTGCATTTTCTTTTCATAATTCTTGCTCTATTTTTGTCTATAGTGCAAAAAATAAAAACTGCAGAGGTGATCAAATACCATGAAAAGAAAGCTCTGTTTGTGGGGGAAAAAAGGACGCCAATTTTGTTTGGGAGCCACGTCACACGACCGTGCAATTGTCAGTTAAAGCGACGCAGATGCAAAATGGTCCGGGGCTTAAGTGGTTAAAGGCACTTTAACCACTTGGGATCCGCGCTATTGCAAAATGACGGCAACAGCGCGGACCCACATTTCCGGGACTACGTCTATTGACGTCGTCCCGGATGCGAGCGGCCTGCGCGCCCCCTGAGGGGCGCGCGCGGCGCGCTCTGTGATCGGCGAGTCCGTGAGACTCGCCTGATCACCGATCCGTGTAAGGGGTCGATCCCGACCCCTTATCACGTGATCAGCTGTCAGCCAATGACAGCTGATCATGTGATAAAACGGAGCCGGTAATCGGCTAGTATTCCTCCTCGCGCTGACAGCGCGAGGAGAAAAAAAAAAAGCCGATCGCCGGCGGCCGTGTTCGGGACATCAGTCCCGATCACGGCCAGCAATTTAAGCGGACACCTGCCCCCTGCCAGTGCCCACCTGCCACCCGCAGTGCCATCCTGAAATAAAGTAAGTGCCCCCCTGTCAGTGCCACCCAGCAGTGCCCATAGTGCCCACAGTGCCACCCAGCAGTGCCCACAGTGCCACCCAGCAGTGCCCACAGTGCCACCCACAGTGCCACCCAAAATCTGCCTCAAAGGTGCTGCACCCCAGTGCCGCCCATCAGTGCCCAGCAGTGCCGCCCATCAGTGCCCAGCAGTGCCACCTATCAGAGCCACCTATCAGTGCCCATCAGTCCCATCTATCCGTGCCACCCATCCGTGCCACCCATCCGTGCCACCCATCCGTGCCACTTATCCGTGCCACCCATCCGTGCCATCTTATCTGTGCCCATCTTTGCCCATCAGTACCGCCTTATCTGTGCCCATCGGTGCCGCCTTATCTGTGCCTATTAGTGCCGCCTTAACTATGCCCATCAGTGCCCACCAATGCAGCCCATCAGTGCCCACCAATGCAGCCTATCAGTGTCGCCTAATCAGCGCACTTCAATGAAGGAGAAAAATGACCCGTTTGCAAAATTTTATAACAAACTATTAAAACATGATTTTTTTTTTTTTTTTTTTTTGCATCTTTTTTTGTTTGTTTAGCAAAAAATAAAACTCCGAGCTGTAACTAAATACCACCAAAAGAAAGCTCTATTTGTGGGAAAAAAATGATAAAAATTTCATTTGGGTACAGTGTTGTATGACCGCGTAATTGTCACTCAAAGTGCATCAGCGCTGAAAGCTGAAAATTGGTCTGGGACTGAGGGGGGTTTAAGTGCCCAGTAAGCAAGTGGTTAAAAAAAAAAAAGTCTTCTCGGGGTAAGATTTCATTACCATAAGCGGTATTCCGGAGCCAGACTCGGGATCCAATCGCAGGATCCATGTAGGGGTTTACTTACCTTGTCCCCTGGATCCAGCAGTCTCCCCACTGTGATCAGTGAGCCGCTTTGTCTCACTTAATCTGTCACAGTGCCGAGCTCCGTTCCCTGCGAGCGTTGCGATGCGCGGGGACAGAGTTCGGCGACATTCAAAAAGTAAAAAGCACAGTATAGATACAGTAATGTAATCTGTAAGATTACAGTATACTGTGTCAAATTGCACATCCCTTTTGTCTCTAGTGGTTTGTCCAGTGTCCTGCATGCAGTTTTATATTATAAATACTATTCTTTATGCCAGGAAACTGGAGATTGTCCATGGCAACCAAACAATGTCCATTTACACCAAAAGTGCTTTTAGACCATCTAGAAAACAGCGATTAATAAATTAGAATCACTTGCAGAATTGAGCGATAGTAATTCGTGGGGAAATTTGTCATCAAACACTAAAAGTAATGACAGCGACAATTCTGCAACTCGGCACATTTCAGTGTTTTTTTTTATGAATTATTTCTAAGAATTACAGGCCTATAATATAAAACGCCAAATGTCCATGCAAAATGATGGTACCGCTTTCAACACCTAAAATCTGAAATAATCATACCGGCAGGGAGGTTAAAGCCAAAACACAAGTCTGGTCCTGACCTCCTCTTGGGGTTATGGGACGTATAAATATAGTCAAGATGATTCTCCTCCCCAAACTACTCTATCTGTTCTGGCATGCGCCCCTCCACATAACCCCTCGCATTTTTACGTTTATGGAAGCCATCCTCAACACCTTTGTATTTGGCTCCTCCCGACACAAGCTCTCCTGGTGAACTTTGAAGTGCCCAACACATCTGGGGGGCACCTCTCTTCCCGACTTAGCTCTGTATTATGTAGCTTCCCAACTATCTAATTTTTACTACTTTAACCAGTTAGACAAGGACCGTTACTTAGCTCTTGTTTGCTCCTCCTGCCCGGGCCTAGTTGCCCACCCGCATAAGGTCCTCCTATGTGGCACTCGTGCCCCCAGACAGATATATGAGCAATGTATACCTGATGACAAATGCATGTGTGGGTTGGGGGTTGTTCATCCTGTGCTGTCTGCTCTGGGCTAGCATCCATGAGTGTCCTACTTACACTGCCAGACATGGCACCGATTAAATTCTTGACGTGGAATGTCAGGGGGCTGCGTGCCAGGCCTAAACACACTGCAGTCCTCTCACATTTAAAGGCTATGCAAGCCGAGGTGTATGTATTGTTGGAGACCCACCTTACCGGTCACCTATCGCTTACTCTGAAAAATCCCTGGCTAGCCTGGGTGTATCAGGCACCCCATACTCCACATTCTCGGGGTGTTGCAATTTTAGTCTCCAAAAAACGTTCAATTCCACCTTATACTTTTGCGGATGGACCCTAAGGGCAGATACATTTTTTTTTTTCTTGCATGCTAAACTGGGGTGGGGGTTTGAGTTGTTAATACTTGCATACTATGTCCCCCCTCTGTTTCAATTTCTGGTTGTACAAGAAGGTCTCATGTTCATGGCACAATACCCCACAATACCAGCCGTTAGGCTGGGCGATTTCAACATGATAATCAACCCTCAATTAGATAGAATGGACTCTGGTGCCCCTGGACAACAGTCTCAAGGAATTATGTGGTTTGGCCGGTTAATGGGTGAATTTGCATTGACTGACACTTGGAGGCACAAGGACCCGGCCTTCCACGGATATTCTTGTTTTTCTGCCTCCCACTCCACCATGTCGCTTATAGATTTTATATATATATATATATATATATATATTTCTCCTCACTTTTGCTGCCGTGGCTGCTGGATGTGGAATATGGTATGTGGGTCCTCTCCGACCACGCTCCACGTTGGGCCGTGGTTGACCTGCAGGCTCCCCCTTCGTCCCCGGTGTGGCGACTCAACCCCTTTCGGTTATCTGTCCTCCCCGACATCGACAGCATACAATCTGAGATGACATACTTTTTCACTGCCTATGTAGGGTCGGCTCCATTTGGGGTGGTGTGGGAGTCTTTCAAGCTGCATGCCACGACGTTACTTTCAACCCGAATATCAAGATACAAGCGGTCCTCAGTTTGTGCCCTGAGACAGGCTGAGGCCAGGTTAGACTCATTGGAGCAAATGTTCTGGTCTGACCCCCTCCCCAGACAATGCACGCCTGATTAGAGTATAGTCCCGGTTGGTTAATGCCCTCCCATTTTGACAAAGCCAACCAGAAAATATTCTTCTGCAGACAAAGAACTTTTGAGCATGGGGAGCGGGCAGGTAGGTTGTTGGCTTACCTTGCGCACTTGGAACACAGAACCCCAGTTGTGGTGTCACTTAGACTCTATGGGAAGCCAAATTGCTGACCCTGCATTGGTGGCCGGGGAATTTTTAAAGTGTTTTTTTTTTTTTTTTTTTTTTTATTGCACCCTATATTCGTCAATGGCCAATTATACTAAAAACAAACTGGTGGACTTGTTGCAGACCATGAGTTTTCCTATGCTGTCTCAGGAACAGGTAGCCCAGCTTGAGGCCCCTATTGCCACCAAAGAAATTGCGAGGGCCAGCTCGTGCTTAGCCACAGCTAAGACCCCTCTCTCCCGGAATCCTACCGCCCTATTTCATTACTCCAATTGAATATTAAAATTATAGCTAAAATCCTTTCAATCCGCTTGAGCAAGGCTATCCTCGCCTTAATCCATCCTGACCAGGTAGGCTTCATGTCCAACAAAAATACGGCCTTTAACATAAGGCGTCTATTTTTGAACCTGCGAGCCACTCATGACTCAGTGGGCTCTCGCGCTTAGCCTCGATGCTGCTAAGGCATTCGATTCTGTGGAGTGGGAATGCCTTGGCAGGTATGGGTTTGGGCCCAATTTTGTGGCATGGATTAAATTACTATACCAGTCCCCCATAGCAAGAGTCCTAGTGAATGGCATGACCTCAGATGTTTTCCCACTATCCAGGGGCACATGCCAAGGCTGCCCATTATCTCCACATTTATATTCCTTGGCGGTGGAGCCTCTGGCTATAGCCATCAGACAACACCCAGATAAAAAAGGTCTTAGGACAGGCCCACTGATTGAAAAAATTTGCCTATATGCCGATGATATGTTGTTGTACTTATAGGATGCAGGCCCCTCATTATGGGCAGGGGCCTCATTGAACGTTTTTGAAAATGTTCAGGTCTCCGAATTAATTGGGACAAGTCGCAGATTCTTCCCCTAGATGTAGGGCCCCTGAGTTTGAATCAGGCACACCTCACATTAATAAGGACCAGCCAAATTAAATATTTGGGGATTCAGATTACCCGCTCCCTGTCAGAATATACTAAATTAAATATAGAACCACTTTATACATTAATAAATGGCAAAACACAATACTGGGCACGTCTTCCCCTCTGAGTAATGGGCCGCTAAATTTGCTTAAAATGATTCTCCTACCAAAATTCCTATATATTTTCTGGCGCTCCCCAGTCTATCTGCCTCTTCGCATTTTTAAAACCATGGACTCAATCCTCAATTCTTTTGTTTGGAGCGCTTCCCGGCACAAGGTGCCCTGGAGAGTCCAAATAAAGCCTGTAGAGCTGGGTGGAGCTGCATTACCTGATCTCCACACTTATGTTGCATCCCAGTTATCTCACTTTTTCTAGCTTGATAAAGAAGATAAAAGCAGATACATAAACTTGACATGCCCAGTGGTGGTCACCCAAAATGCACACCCCTTTCAACTCATTTTTGGTAACCCATGCAATTTGCATAAATTGGGAGGGCGTGAGGGACAGGTATACCATCACTGCAAGATTTGGGCGCTGGTACTACGTCGACTGAGAGTTCACACTCACCTATGGGATAATTGTAGTCTCCCTGAGCTGCTCACCATTCCGGACACGGGCCCCTGGGTTACTCGAGGGGGTAATGTACCTTCATCAGATAATGGACAGCAAGGGAGTTAAATCATTTCAGGCGCTTTAGATGGCCTTTGACCTGCCCAATACAATGTTTTTTCGCTTCCTCCATCTCCGCCATGCACTCCAGACCCAATTTGGGGGTGCTGTGACTGTTCTTCAACCCATACAGCTGGTTAATGTGCTGACTGGGGAAGACCCCAAAAAGTTGACATCTATCTGTTATCAGGCTCTTAATCTGCCCGCGGCTGTGGAACTATCCGAAAGGCTGAGGGGAGATGGATGTGGGGGAGCTGTGAGAGGACGAATGGACTGAAGCCTTGGCAGTTGGCAAGCTGGTCTCTCCCAGACTGGCTGATAGACTCAAATATATATATATATATATATACATTTTTTTTATTTTCCATCGATCGTATTTAACTCCAGCCCGTATAGTGAGATACAACCCACAATGGGACCCCTGGTGTCCAAGATGTAAGGATCAGGATAGCTCCTTTTATCATCTGCTTTGGTCTTGCCCGACTGTCCAGCCATATTGGCAGCAGCTGGTCAAGTTCCTTCATGATGACATGGGCTCCCCACTAACATTATGCCCCAAGCAATGCCTATTAGGAATCCTCCCAGATGGTGAGCAGGACAAATCCCTCCATACATTTATGCAGGAAACATTGTTTGTAACCAGACTACCGATAGCTAGGAAGTGGATGCGAACCAATACGCCGACATTTCAGGATAGGGTTGTTACGATTAACCAATCTCTACCCTACAAAAGTGTTTATAAACATAGGGGGTGCCCAGCAAAATCTCACAAAATTTGGGATCGTTGGTTGGAATCGCCATCAACAGCAATGGACTTTGAGGATGACTGACCCTATCTATTAGTGTTGGAGGGGGGACCTCTAGTGTAATGCAAGTATACAGTTTTGGCACTGCTACATTTTCGTGGATTGAACTCGTACGCCCACAGTAGTCAAGGACGGATGCCCCAAAGACCCATCTGAGAATGATGAAATGTGCTGTAATATGTATAACATGTACAGAAACACCATACGATGTACTTGAAGTTATTACTACCTAACATACTGTATATGCTGTATCTTGGATCCTATGTATTATGTACGCACACTGCTCTGTTTTTTTCGGTACTCCTAATTGCCAGAAATAAAAGTTTTCTTGCATTAAAAAAAAGAAACGGCATGCTGTCCCATCATTGTAAAATTTTGCGATATGCCAGGAACATGACTAAAGCCCCCAAGTTCCACACGTATACGCCTCTATGGGATAACCCCCCAACTCCCTGAACTACTAACTGTTCCTTACCAAAATCTCTGGATAGCCAAGGGTATCCTTTTCCTCTCACATGTCCTGAGCAACGGGTTAATCGGGTCATTCCAGGCCATTAAGGATGACTTCGAACTACCTAACCGAATGCTCTTGCCTTATTTACAGTTCCGACATGCTCTTAATTTCCAATTTGGAGACTCTGTCCCCCACCTCGAGACGCTGCCTCTGAGTGTGATTCATGGGCAGGACCCTAAGTGTCCTAAGGGGTTTTTATTTTTTATTTTTTTTTAACTGTCTCATACTGCCTGCGGCCACCTCGCAGGAACAAAGGCTAAAGAACCTATTGGAAGTGGACTTGGGAGTAGTGGAGGATGAGGAATGGGAGGATGCGTTGATCGCCTCCAAGACAGTATCCCCTAAACCAGGGATATGCAATTAGCGGACCTCCAGCTGTTGCAAAACTACAAGTCCCATCATGCCTCTGCCTCTGTGTGTCATGCTTGTGGCTGTCGGAGTCTTGTTATGCCTCATGGGAATTGTAGTTCTGCAACAGCTGGAGGTCCGGTAATTGCATATCCCTAACCTAAACTATCAGACTCGCGCACCTATATATCCTCCATAGATCCTACCTCATCCTAACTCGTCTAAGTTCAAACCCAATTACAGCTCAGCATGCCCAAAGTGCGGAGACCCTCAGGTTACATTCTACCACTTGTTATGGTCCTGCCAGAAACTCCAAGACTACTGGTCCCAGGTCCCTATACTTATGCCCCCACCAATGCCTACTCGTTATTCTCTCTCCTCCCTGAAGAGGAGAAATATCTCCACATATTTCTACAAGAAACATTACTTTTAGCCAGAATGCAAATCGTCCGCACCTGGATTAAAACAACTCCTTTGACCATTCAGCAGTGGAAGGGAGCTGTTAACTCTACACTCCCCTATAAAAAGGCGCTTTATATACATAGAGGGTGCCCAGCCAAGTTTAACAAAATATGGGACAGGTGGATGGAGGATGCATCCACATGCACAGACCAGTCCCAGCTGAAACTTGACTATAGTGCCCAGTATAAACTAAAGGCCTCATGTTACCCTATAGTTCTAAGGCCCGTAAGCTACAATGTATATTACTTGTCGTCTGCTGCATTCCACATATACATGCAGTAAAGTGTCGGAATATCACTTCCTCGCATTGGCCTAATTGCTACAGTTACCTGACTATCTGAGATACCGTGTTTGCTTTGTATAGAAATGCAAAATACCCAATGGTCATTAATGTCAAATGTGATTTATTTTTGGTTAGTGCACGTTGCACTTTGTTCTTGTTTAAGTATCATATTTTTCTCTGATGCTCAATAAACGTTTTTTTTTTTGCAAAAAAAAAATAAAAATCCGCACCGTCGCACTGAGCTCATGTGCCGAAGCGAACGCATACATGAGTAGCACCCACATATGAAAACGGTGTTCAAACCACACATGAGGTATCGCCGCAATCGTTCGAGCGAGCGCAATAATTCTAGCCCTAGACCTCCTCTGTAATGCAAAACATGCAACCGGTGGAGATTGTTTAGGATAGGTTTGTCGCCATTCCAGAAGCGGGGCGCAATTTTGAAGCGTGACATGTTGGGTATTTATTTATTTACTTGGCATAACATTATCTTTCAAAATATAAAAAACATTGGGCTAACTTTTACTGTTTGTGTGTGTGTGTGTGTGTTTTTATTTTTTTATTCAAAAAAGTAAATTTTTTTTTTTTTTTTTAAGTACGCTTGGAAGACCTGCGCAACTACGGTGTGACAAAGTATTGCAACTGCCATTTTATTGTCTAGGGTGTTAGAACCCCCAAACAGTGTATATTTGTTTTTGTTTTAGCAAAAAAAACTTTAACTTGTAAACAGAGTCTGAAAAGAGGCCCAGTCCTTAAGTGGTTAAGTGATCACATTCTCTATTTTCAGCTGCATAAGAGCTGGGGGAGGAGAAGCGGCAACATACTGAGCTTCCCAGTAAAACGATTTGGGGGGGGGGGGGCGTGTCAGGACAAATCTGGTCATTGGAGGAGAGCAAGCTAAGTTCCCAGCATAGCTAGGGAACTGACCACGGTGCACTCTCCTGCTTGGTGTGGTCAGTTTTTAATAAGAAAGCAGAGGGACTGGCAGGAACACCAGGGATTCTACACAAAGGAAGCAATACAAAACAAACAGGATATTTTATGTACTTGGTGAAGCAGGCACATATCGGGAATATGAAATGTTGGGCTAACAAACACTTTCTGTTCCCCTTTAACTGAGCTTGCAGCCTGGCTTGCCAGAGAAGGTTAGGCAGCAAAGTGCAACCCAATCACCCCCTTCTCAAAAATACAAGGCAGCTTGCCATCAGCATAGGTGGGTATCTTGCCGGGGAGCAGCCACCTTTTAACACATCTCGTCCACACATTCTTGAGTTAGTGGATGCGGAGCTCTCTAGAGCAGAGGTAGCCAAACTGGGGCCCGCCAGCTGTTGTGGAACTACATTTGCCATGAGGCATTGCACGGCTGACAGTTACAGGTTGCCTACCCCTGCTCTAGAGGGTGGACTTGATTAGCATGTGAATGCCCCATTTGTTTATATTCAGCTGTCGGCCAGCAGATGAAGGGGTCTGGGCATGTCACTGGTCGCTAGGATGCCAGGAACAGTTATCTTTCCAGCAAACAGGAGCCCTGAGTGGGAAACTCGCTTTCAGCAGCAGTAGTAATCCCACTGCCAAGTGTTTGTCCTGCTGCAGGCAGAGAATCTGACCAATCCCGCATCAGTCCAAGCTCTAACCTCATCCTTATTGAAGTACTACTGCACACATTTCATTGGCTCATCACAGTACGTTTGTCTCCCTGCATGTGGAGATTTTTGTTTCAAAATCCCAACCTGCTGATGGCAGCTTTTCACCTGACACAGTAAAGGTTTTTATTTTTTACTGCCACTAAGAGTGGGGGGGAATTGGGTCAGAACCAGGCATGAGAACATGCCTAGAAATGTATATATTGAGCTTGATGGTTCCCTTTTTTTTAAATTTAATTTTTGGACGCATGTAAAATCTTATGTGGAAACTGTTCTTTGAAAACTGAGTTGTATTTATTTTTTTCCCCAGGATTGAAGCTTCACGATGCCCAGACGTAGTGATAGCACAGATAGATCCAAAAAAACTAAGAAAGAAGCAAACTGTTAGCATAGCGGTGAGTGTTCAACTTATTTTTATTGCATGACTTCTCTGTTAGGCCCAGGGGCGACGATAGGTCTACAAAAGATCTGGGGCTAGAGCCTATAGCAGCGAAGTAAAGAGTCATACACTTGGGCGTATATAGTGTGTGTGTGTGTGTGTGTGTGTGTGTGTGTGTGTGTGTGTAATATATCTATATCTATCTCTATCGTTGCATATCCACATCGGGGTCCCCAGAGAGCCTCCCTATACATTGAGTGAGAGAGGGGGGGTGGATGAAAAGGGGTGAAGGAGAAAGGAGGGAGGGTGAAAGAGGGGGGGTGGATGAGAGACCCCCCTAGCCGCGCATGCAGTCCCTACTGTCGCAGCCCCTGTCTGTGTGGGTAGGCGTGTCATCCACCTACCTCTCGCCAGTCCTCGGCTAGCCTGTTTTCTTCCTGTTCCAGTCACAGCAAGCTGGGAGAGGAGGTTGGAGGAGTGCAGGCTCTGGGAGGCGCCGGGGATGCTGCTGAAGGTGGCGGTGTCGTCTCTCCCCTCTCCTGCTCCTGTCCAGGTCTCCCCCTCCCTGTTTGATGCCGTTGTACTGCACTCCACGCCACCAGCGATGGGACGCTCCAGTCCAGGAGTTGCAGGCCAGGCCCTACGAGCACTAGCGCAGAGAAAGTGGAATGCTGGGCACAGTGGGCAGGCAAGGAGTTGCGGCCATGACGTCACTGGTTGCTAGACGCTAGTTGCTAGGCTCTAGCAACCAGTGACCAAGAGTAGTGTCAGGTGGGGGTGGAACTGGAGCCAGTGCTACCACGGCCCAGTCCGCCCCTGTTCCCTGTATGCTGGACTGGGACAAGAGCCTCGGGGCTATGGACCCCAGATTCGGGGCTGTAGCCCCAATAGCCACCCCCTATCAATGCCACTGGTTAGGCCCCTTTCACAGCAGGGGATATGTCAGCTGATCCCCGCTGAGCAGGCAGATGACAGATCCACTTCCACTCGACTATGCAGAATGGACACGGCCACTATTGTCTATGGGGAAATCTGATGAAAATGGACCCCCTGTCCAATGCCACCCAATCTGCCAGACGAATGGGGAATAGGTCCCCCTATCCTGTTTTTAGACACAGGGTCAGATCGAATGGTGGCATATTTTATATATAGGCTAATATGTATTGTGCAGTATTGTAACAATGTACATGATGTGCTGAAATATCAGTGCTAAGAACCAGTGTTCTGTATCAGATCCAGTATTTAGAGATAACAAGTCACCATTTGGTATTTATAAGAGGCCAATCTTCACAGGTTCTAACGATATAGCCTTAAAAACTAACGCCACTTTGTAGCCCTGGTTACACCTGTATTTAGGCTGTATTATGGTGTAAACACCACCCCTCTCTATGCTGTGACAGGACACATGGGTTCGTCGCCACCATAGCCGCTTTCACCTCTGAAACTTGCAAAGCTCTGCCTGCACAGACGTTTAGATCATTCACAGATTTCCTCGAATGAATGACAAATTTTATCTGCCACCGTGTCTGACAGACTTTTAGTTCTCAACAGAACACAGGTGCTGCGAGTGCCACACTCCTTGACAGTTCCCCACCAGCTTTCCAGCTGAAAGGAGGCTGGCTCATGGTTGCAATGCTTTGCAGGCTAATTTGCAAAAAATAAAGCATTTTATAATTTTCCCTGTAGATAATGTACATTTGTTTTGTAAAAGGTGAAAGTGGTCTTTAGCGCTGAGCTTTGTGCTAAGACATTCATAACTGTCAAAGGCTGTTGGGATTACATAAAAGCTTTAACATGCAGGATTGCTTTGAAGAAGCAAGTGCCTGTCTTTTTGTTTGTTTTTTTTTCTTTAATACTCAGGCGTGTTTTATGTTTTTTTTTATTTTTTATTTTTATTTTGAGTGGTTGATTTGATCTTTGCTTTTTAGCTTTCAGGTTGCCAACCTGCCCCTGAAGGTTATTCACCAAGTCTTCGTTGGCAGCAGCAACAAGTCGCTCAGTTCTCTGCAGTCCGACAGGTAACTGATACATCTGTAGTCTTGTATAGGTGCCTTCACAGATCCAACTGTCCAGCGAAAGTAGCAGTTAGAAGGTTGAGGCAAAGCATTCAGCACTGACTGGTGTTCTTACATGGATCAGCTTTTTTTTATGCATGCTAACGTTCTGCTGGCTTTGGTAGCTGCAGCTTGACATTACATGCCATTGCTCAATCTGTCATCTACTAGGACCCTCAGATCTTTCTCCATCCTTGATTCTCCCAGCACTTCTCCTCCTAGTGAGAAGTTTACATTTATGTTTTTTGCTCCCGGGTGCATTACTTTACATTTACATTTCTCCACATTAAACCTTGTTTGCAATGCATTGGCTCACTTCATTATTTTGTTCAGGTCTTTCTGTAAAATTTCTATATCCTGATGCAAAGTTATTGCCCTGCTTAATTTTGTGTCGTCCGCAAAAACCAAAATTCAGCTATTTATCCCATCCTCTATATAATTTATGAATAAATTGAATTGGTCCCAAGACAGAACCTTGTGGTACCCCGCTATCCAGTCCTGAACAGTCTGAGTACACGTTACTTATCACCACCCTTTGTATGCACCCCTGTAACCATTTTTTGTTTACCCAAGAACAAACCTTTATGGCCCATGCCTGCAGACCTCCGCTTGTAAATTAAGCATTTTATGGGAGGCATTATTGAATGCTTTTACAAAATCCAGCTGTGGCCTATATCAATCACCAAGAGGGCACCAAAAGTCTCTAAGCTCAGAGAGAGGTGAACCATATTCTAACTTGGGCAGAAAGGCATGTTTCATGCCTTTCTGCAATTTTCATTCCAGGAGTAGAGAATTGGCAGGGGGACTAAAGTCGCCAACAGTTATTCCCAGTGGAATGGTCTCTTCATCCCAACATATTTCATGCTGTTTGTCAAAGATGGGTGACTCCGGACGTGGATCTTTCTAGCATCCGTGTTCAACACGAAGTTGATCAACTTTGTGGCCCCCTATTCAGTTGCTGCCTCGACTTCTTTGCAGGATCAAGCTGGAAAGAATGCAGATGAATTCTGGTGGCACCAGCATGGCCCAAAAGGTCATGGTATGCAGAAATTGTAAAGATGGCAGTGGAGAGCCCACTACGGGCAGATCTGCTCTCTCAGGGACTGATTATTCCATCCTTCCTTATGGTCTCCAAATTTAACAGCTTGGCTATTGAAACCCACATTCTAAAGAAACGTCAACTTCCCCTCATGTGGCATTGCTATGGAACATCCCATTAAGTAACTACTTAAGACTCTGTGTCCCATGATGTACGATAAAGAAAATAGGATTTTTATAACAGCTTACCTGTAAAATCCTTTTCTTTAAGTACATCATGGGACACACAGGTCTCTCACCTCCTTTTTTATTTTTTTTTCTTAGTGCAAAAAAGTGTATTTCTCTTACGTTCACTGACTAACACAATTGCTTTACTTAGACCATCGGGTTGTTACACCACCTTCAGGAGAGGACTAGGCAGAACATGTTAACAACATGTAGAACAAAACCAGAACTTTTTAGTTCTGCCCAAGGGGCGGTCCCTTCAGTAACAACCCCCCAGCCTGCATACTGCAGCCTCAGTTTTTTTCTGTCTAGGGAAGAAGGACCTGGGAACCACGCGGGCCTATCGGTCCTTGGATCTTTTTCTGCAGAAGTTTTGCCTTTTGTGCAAGATTGAGATCCTGTGATCTGCTACCAGCAGCCGGCTGGGTGACAGGCTGGATACCCTTATCTTTGTAGTCTCCCCAGCCTGGCCAGCGAGCGTGTGCAGACCAGAGCTCCATGCTGGGTCAGCCACGACATGCCCCCAGGCTCAAGGGGCAGCCGGTGAGCATAATGCTCCGGGGCACACATATGACCGGGCTACTGATGTTTGCGTAACAGTGTGCTGGGCCAGCAGCCACCCCGTACTGATCGGAGAGTGGGTCTGTGATGGAATGTTCCCCAGCTCGTCAGGACTGGTAAGTACAGCTCTCCCTGCCTCAATGGGGCTGGGCATTCCCTGGGAGGTCGATTCGGCGGTCCCTCACCTCCCTCTCTTCTCTCCCTGTCCCTATCTTCCCTCCCCCCCCCCCCATGGGGGATGCTGCATGGGCTGCTGAGCGGTGTGTGTGCCACATAGACGGGAGCCCCTGGGGGGGGCTCTCTCCTTGGGTGGGGGCTGTGCGCGGTGGTTGTGCCCTTGGTGTCTGGAGGTCTGTGTCTGCTGATTGCAGCAGCGCTGTTTGCTGACATTTCCTCTGCCTGTTTTTTCACTGTCTCTCATGTATACAGTGCTTGGCGGCCATTTTTGGTGTGACCAGGGAGAAGCATGGTCAGTCTCCATTTTGCTGTATTCCGGTGGCCATTTTCCCTTTTATTATGTCCTTTGTACTGGACGCTCGGTGGTTATTTGGTTGAAGCCTAAACACGTTTTTCATGCTCAGAGCTGTTCTGAGACTCAGCACAGTGCGGTTTCTCTCACAGGCATCTGGGAGCTGACACAGGCACACCTAGCTGGACGGTGCAGAACTCGGTCAGGGTGGCGAGTCCTGCGGTGGGGTCCCCTCAGCCTGCAGCAGTTAGGAGGGTGGGACCATCACTGTCCTAAGTCCCCAACAGGTGGCAGACAGGGTAGGGTCAGCATGGCTTCATAAACAGTTTTTTTTTTTTCTTCCCCCAAAATCCAGGCAATTTCAAACGGTTTGCCTGCAGACAGTGCAGTGCCCCTGGACGCTTTGTCGGCGGTCCTTAACACGTTTGTTGCCAAGATGGAGGAGGTGCGTGGGCGCAAAGGTGGTAAAAAGCACCCCCCACAACCTCCGGGGAGAGCAGACTTGGGCCCTGCTGAGGCTGGTGACCCCTGCTCCGTTTCAGATGACGCTGACCAGGACCGAACGGACAGTGAGGATGATTCCCTGTCCGGGCCCACGCGTGAGAAAACGCTTGTTGGAGCACTTATCACAGCTGTGCTTGATACCCTGAAAATTCAGGATACAGCAGATCGTTCTGCTGATGTAGTGGTCCCTTTCGGGTCCCGCAAGCCAGCCCGTACACTTAAGGTGTTTCCGTAGCTGACTTATTTCGATAAGTTCATATACAAGGAATGGGGTAGACCGCAACAGACCTTTTCGGTCCCCAAATACATGGCGGTGCGTTACCCCTTTGAGGAGAGCCTTCTCAAAAAGTTCTCCTCCGGTCGTGGACCCCCAGTATCCAGGTTAAACAAAGTAACCCTGCTCCCAGTAGAGGGGACTCCTGTATTGAAGGACCCTACTGACAGGAAGGCTGAGGCAGTGGCCCGTTCCTTTTTTTACGGTTGTGGGGTCAGCAATGTGACCAGTACTGGCATCCACACTTGTCACAGACACTGAGTGGGCAAAACTTTTGCACCATGAATTGGGGGAGCAACAGGCTTCTCCCGTCTATGTGGAACTAGCAGACCAGTTAGTGCAAGGCCTTAAGTACATTTGGACGCGGCCCTGGATATGCACCCTCTGTTATCCAGAGCTTCAGTGTCGGCAGTGGTGCTGAGGCGCCTGATTTGGCTAAAATGCTGGTCGGCTGACCAGGCATCCAAAAAAAAGCCCTGAAGGATTTACCTTTCCTTGGTGAGTGGCTCTTTGGAGCCTCATTGGATGACATTATTAAAAATGCCACAGAGGTTCAGAATAGAATCTGTTTGCTCAGTAGTCGCTGCACTCCATCAAGGGGACTCCCTGACGTCTTTGGACATCCAGCATGCGTACCTGCATATACCCATATGCCTACGGCATCAGAAGTTTCTGCAATTTGCAGTTGGGGAAGCCCACTACCAGTTTGTGGCTCTCCCTTTTGGCTTGGCATCAGCCCCCCGAGTCTTTACCAATCTATTTGCTCCAATTTTGGCGTTGCTGCCACAACGCAGGATCGCGATTGTAGGTTACCTAGACGATCTCCTGAGAGCATCTTCTGCCTCAGAATTAGAGGAGGATTTGGCGATCACCATGCAGACCCTGCAGGAATTTGGGTAGCTTTTGAACCTAAAGTCGGTGATTGTACCGACTCAGCGATTGGAGTACCTAGGCCTACTGCTAGACTCCATGTAAGCGAGAGTGTTTTTCCCTTGAGACAAGCTGCTGGCTCTGAGCCGCGGTAAAACTGTTGATGAACCACAGGTGGTCATTGCTACGCTTATGCATGCGAGTCCTGGGACTCATGGTGGCCTCCTTCGAGGCAGTTCCGTATGCCCAGTTTCACACCAGAGTCTTGAAGAAGGAGATTTTGACGAAATGGGACAAATCACCGTTATCCCTGGATCGGCAGATTCAGGTGAGTCAGTCAGGGTCACTCTCTGCTCTGGTGGCTGAGATCCCTGGCACTTCGGTCCGGGAAGTTGTTCCTACCTCTGAATTGGACCGTGATCACAACGGACGCCAGGCTAACCGGCTGGGGTGGAGTACTGGGAGTACACTCGACCCAGGGCCTCTGGTCGGCAGAGGAATCCAAGCTGCCAATCAATGTGCTCGAGCTATGAGCGATCAGGCTATGTCTCTCCACATGGTCAATAAGACTTCGAGGGTGTCCAATCAGGATACGCCACGGCGGTGGCATATGTCAATCATCGATGGAGAACAAGAACCTCGTCCACCACATGGGAGGTCGCTCACATCCTTCAGTGGGCAGAGCGACAGGTATCGGCTATTTTACATGCCGTGAGTGGAAAACTGGCAGGCGGACTAACTAAGTCGCCAGATGCTGGACCCAGGTGAATGGGCGCTGAATCCGGAGGTGTTCAGGCTGCTGTGTCTACGTTGGGGACCACCAGACGTGGATCTTCTGGCCTCCCGTCTCAATCGGAAGGTGCCGAGATTCGTGTCCAGGACAAGAGATCCTTGTGCAGACGCGCTAGTGGCTCCTTGGGGTCAGTACCAGCTGATCTGGGCCTTTCCTCAGCTGAAGCTGCTACCACGTCTGCTTCGCAGAGTGGAGACTGAGGGGATTCCAGTAGTCCTGATTGCCCCAGATTGGCCTCAGTGTCCCTGGTATGCAGACCTAGTGAGCCTGGTGGCGGACGCCCCCTGCCGTTACGAGAGGACCTTCTGTCTCAAGATCCGATTCTCCATCCTGCTTTACCATTGCTGATTTTACCAGCATGGCTATTGAGAACCAGGTGCTAAGGAACCGGGGCCTATTGGACTCCGTTGAGAGCACGGAAATCATCTTCTCGAAAGCTATATCGTCATACCTGGAAGGCCTACATCTCCATGTGTGAGGAGAAAGGATGGCATCCGTGCTCCTATTCTATATCCAGGATCCTGCTATTTTTACAGCGAGGAGTAGACCAGAAATTGGCTTTAAACACCATTAAAGGACAAATATCGTCTTTGGCTGTCCTTTTTTTTTTTTTTTTTTTTTTTTTTTTTTTCAGCAACCCCTGGCATCTCACTCCTTAGTGAGCATGTTTGTTCAGGGGATCCAACATGTAGTTCCTCCGATGTGTCCACCGATACACAGGTGCCCCCCTTTCCGGTCACGGCCGATTCCACCAGGGTAATTGGAACGTCTTGGGCCTTCTGACATCAAGCGTCTGTCGCTCAAGTGTGTAAAGCGTCGTCTGTTCACACCTTTACAAAATTCTACAAGGCAGATGTCAGTGCATCGGCTGATGCCTGTTTTGGCCTCAAAGTTTTGCAGGCGGCCATGTAATTTGCAATTGCAGTTAATTTTGTTTTTCTGTTTTTTTGACAAGAAACAGTTACATTTTAAGTAAATGCACTGTTGCATTGTTACCGCATGTTCCGAGGCGGTTTGATAAGGTGGTGACTCCCAGATTAACCGGTTCCCGCCCGGCGCACGCCGATGTACGTCGGCAGAATGGCACGGGCAGGCATATTGGCGTACAGGTACGTCCAATCTTTATTGCCGCCCTGCGTGCCGGCCGGGACCCCCGTGAGTCCGGTTGCGGGTCCCGTGGACTCGATCGCTGCGTGCATACCCGCGATCGTCTCACGGGGCGGATGAACGGAGAAATGCTGTTGTAAACAGCATTTCCCCATTCTGCCTAACAACTAGTGATGCTGATCTCTGCTCCATGTAATTGGAGCAGAGATCAGTGTTCACTAAATGAAAGCCCAGCCCCCCCACAGTTAGTAACACACCCCTAGGAACACCAAACCCCTACACTGCCACCCACTGGTTAACCTCTTCACTGCCAGTGCCATTTACACAGGAATCGCTGCATTTATATAGCAGTGATTGCTGTATAAATGACAGTGGTCCCAAAAATGTGTCAAAAATGTTGGATGTGTCCGCCATAATGTCGCAGTCACAATAAAAATCGCTGATCGCCGCCATTACTAGTAAAAAAAAATTTTTATAAAAATGCCATAAAACTATCCCCTATTTTGTAAACACTATAACTTTTGCGCAAACCAATCAATCGCTTATTGCAATTTTTTTTTTTTACCAAAAATATGTAGAAGAATACGTATCGGCCTAAAATGAGGAGGAAAAAACGTTTTTTTATATATTTTTGGGGGATATTTATTGTAACAAAAAATAATGCATTTTTTTTTTTTCAAAATTGTCGCTCTATTTTTGTTTATAGCGCAAAAAATAAAAACCACTGGGGTGATCAAATACCACCAAAAGAAAGCTCTATTTGTGGGGACAAAAAGGAAGCCAATTTTGTTTGGGAGCCACGTCGCATAACCACGCAATTGTCAGTTAAAGCGACGCAGTGCCGAATCGCAAAAAGTGGTCTGGTCTTTGACCAGCAAAATGGTCCAGGGCTGAAGTGGTTACGGAGCACTCTGTTTTTCTGGGTAAAATTTGTATGTGTTTGCCACGTTCTGTTTTTGTGGGTGAAGCTTTGTTTTTTCTCACATGCCTTGTGGGTCAAGTTTTTATGCTGTTTCCCACCCCTTGTTTTGGCACTGCTTGGGGACGTCCCGATGGTCTAAGTAAAAGAGCTGTGTCAGTCAGTGAACGTAAGAGTAAATAGGATTTTTTTCTACTGACCGTAAAATCCTTTTCTCTGTAGTTCACTGACTGACACAGGACCCTCCCCTCCCTTTTTTTTTTTTTTTCTTGCGTTATACTGCTTGTTGACATACTGAGGCTGCAGTATGCAGGCTGGGGGGTTGTTACTGAAGGGACCGCCCCTTGGGCGGAACTAGAAAGTTCTGGTTTTGTTGTACGTTAACATGTTCTGCCTAGTCCTCTCCTGAAGGTGGCATAACAACCCAATGGTCTAAAGGAGCTGTGTCAGCCGGTGAACTACAGAGAAAAGGATTTTACAGGGGGGTACAAAAATCCTATTTTTTTTTTTCCAAACGAAGTGCGCTAGTAGGCAAATACGGTGTGACAAAGTATTGCAACGACCACCATTATATTCTCTAGGGTGTGTATGTGTGTGTGTGTGTATGTGTGTGTGTATATGTGTGTGTGTGTGTGTGTGTGTGTGTGTATATATATATATATATATATATATATATATATATATATATATATATATATATATATATATATATATATATATATATATATATATATATATATATATATATATATAATCTCAGAAAGAGGCTCGGTCTTTAAGTGATTAACCCTTTCACAGCCAAGTCCGTATGGACCTCATTTCTCTATAAGCTCATAGCAGAATTGTTTAGCAGACTCTGCTGAACAATTCTGTAACTCTGATCAGCGAATTACCCTCATTAACTGCCATCTCTCCTCTTCCACTCCCGCTGGCTTCAGGTGCTGCCTTTTGGGGGGGTCAAGATGTGTTCAATGCTGGAGGGGGTGGAGTGGAGGGTGCTTGGTAAACGTGTTTACTAAGCTCCCCCCGTAGTAGAGTGGACACAGGCAGTGATCACTGCAGATCGCGCCTAGATGTCTTACTGACAGCTGCTCTATAATAACCGCGAGTGTTACTTTGTTACTTTGTATCAAACTGTCATTTAATGAATGAGGAAGATCTATATAGATTCCTTATTACATTCAAGTAAAGTGCTGCAGAGAAAGGGACTTTCTCTATTTCAAAAAAGAGATATGGGGGTCTGTTTTGACCTGATATATCACTCAAAAAAAATATATAACTGTAAAAAAAAATTTGGGGGGGGGGGTGAGAGAGAAACGTAGATCCAGTGACTTTTTTTTTTTTTTGTTATTTTTTTTTTTTTTTAAGCCGGAAGAAAATGGCCAAATATTAATTTGCTATTGTTACAAGTGGGTGGGTTTGGGGTGCAATGCTCTGTGCCCCGAGCCCAACCTTTTTCAAGCCGATTAGAGCCTCAGACTCTAATCATGAGACTTGTGTCAAGCAGATCCGCCTGCTCAGCGGAGCAGCTGATGCTGATCCCCGCAGAGCAGGCTGATAACCGGTCCATCTCCGATCATGTAGAGCTGACACAGAAACAATTGATAAAAATAAACTGTAAGCGCAAATATTTGTGTGCATGAAGTAATATAGCAGGCAATATGAGAGCAATAACGGCTCAATAGTCCATCCAGCAACAGTTCTTGGGGTAAGGTAGCAGGAGGCAGTTGTCCTCAGAGAAAAGCCAGCTCTTTAAGCAGATTGAGGAAGGGGGAGAGACACGGGAAGTGCCAACCCTGAGTGTAGTATATTAGATATGATTTATTAGCAAAGTAGTGCACTTACAGGAAATATAAAAACGGGTTCATCTGTAAATGGTGGTGTCTACAGCGTCCACAGATCTGGCAGATGATTGGGGAAGCCTCAGTCTGTCCTGTGGCCACCAGGGAGTTGGTCTGGGCCACCATGGAGCACTGGAAGATGACGTCACCAGGAAGCAGAGAGACACCAGGGGAGAAACAACTGAATAAAAGAGGCTATGTTCTCGGAGCATCAGCTCCTTCTACAGGCCTGTATCAGGAGCTGATGCTCAGAGATCGTAGCATCTTTTATTGGGGGGTCTTTTACAAACTTTGAAAGCTTTAAATGGAAAAAAAAGGAAAAATTGCAAAAATGGTCTGGCCACCTGAGTATACAAAATGGAACACAGGGCCTGGCAGCAAAAGGGTAAATGAGTGAGCTGTCTCTGCCCAGTCAATATTGGGATAATCAAGGTCCCCTATTCTGATAGTAGGCCCCGCTGCTCCTTCAGGTTTTTTGCTATAGGCTCATAGTCCCTTGAACATGAGCTGATAGTAGCATTGTTCAGCAGACTCTTCTGAACAAAAGAATAGCTGGAATCAGCGGCTGACAGTATATCATTTACCAGCTCCTTCGTTTCATTCCCTTAACCGCTTGCCGACCAGCCGCTGTCGTTTTACTGCGGCAGGTCGGGATGGCACACACCCGCTGCACTGCGGGGGTGCCGACGGTCTCGATGACCGCCGGCCACGAGCGATGACAAGCACTGAGGCACAGAACATTGGTGTGTGTGTGTGTGTGTGTGTGTGTGTGTGTGTGTGTGTGTGTGTGTACACATAAATCTGTGTTTACGTTCTGAGAGGAGTGACGGATCGTGTGTTCCTATTAGCTAGGAACCACGATCCGTCACTTTCTCTTATCAGTCTCCTCCCCTTTCAGTTAGAATTGCCTCTCAGGGAACACAACTCCTTGATCGCCCCCTAGTGTTAACCCCTTCACTACCAGTGACATTTTTACAGTAATCAATGCATTTTTATAGCACTGATCACTTTATAAATGCCAATGGTCCCAAAAATGTCAATTTTCTGATGTGTCCACCATGATGACGTAGTCATGATAAAAATCACCATCATTACCAAGTAAAAAAAAAAAAAGTAATCTATCTTTTTTTTTTTTTCCCCAAAAAATCGATGTAGAAAAATGCATATCAGACTAAACTGAGAAAAAATTTGGATATTTATAGCAATAAGTGCAAAATGATGTGGTGTGTTTTTTTTTTTTTTTTTTTTTTTTGGTTCATAGTGCAAAAAAATTATGCAGAGGCAATTGAATACCAACAAAAGAGAGGTCTATTCGTGGGGAAAAAAATGACCTAAATTTTGTTTGGGTGCAAGCGATGCAGTGCCGAATAACAAAAAATAGCCCGGTCATTCAGCAGCCAAATCTTCCAGGGCTGAAGTGGTTAATTGCCACACCATTGTTCCTAACTTTTACTGACTCGAATATTACCAGCTGATTGGAGAAAAGCCAATGTGCAGCAATATTTAAAAGGGGCCCAAAATACATCCCATAGTATGCAAGCTCTTGGAGGGGATGATATGGGACTATATACAAGATTTTAGTAACGAGAATGGTATCAGCAGTGATCTGCATGGATTCGTAAAGAATTGCTCTTGCCAAACCATTCCATTAACCTTCTATGAGACGTGGTGTATCTGGATTGAAAACTGGCTACAAGGGTGAGTTCAGAGGTTGGTCATAAACCACAGGGTTCTTTGCTGGGACCAGTCCTATTTATTTTGTTCAAAAAAGACCTGGATGATGGGGTAAATGGTTAAATCTCGATTTGCGAATGATGAAATCAGCAGGATGTGGAAACCTTGCAAAAAGATCTGAACAAATTAATGGTGTGGGCAACTACATGGTAAATGAGGTTTAATGTAAAATGCATTTGGGTGCCAAAAATATGTCCTCTGTACACAGGGGGGAGAACCTCTGGGGGTCCTAGTAGATGATAGGCTCAGCAATGACATGCAATGCCAAGCTGCTGCTAACAAAGCAAACGGAATATTGGCATGCATTAAAAAGGGGATCAACTCAACAATAATTCTCCCTCTCTACAAGACTCTGGTCTGTTCACACCTGGAATATGCTGTCCTGAGGTCGGGTGCCCAGAACTGGAAGGATGTACTGGAAATGGAGCGAGTACAAAGGACAACCGTGCTAATAAAGGGTCTAGAGCAGGGGTAGGGAACCTTTTTGGCTGAGCGAGCCATGAGCGCCACATATTTTAAAATGTAATTCCACGAGAGCCATACAATATGTTTAAAACTATTTTTTTTTTTTAAATCGATTAAGCGACTAATTTCAATTATAACTGTAATATCCACGTCATCTCCGCCACTGTAATATGCACATCTCCCCTATGATTGTCTGCTTGCTTACCACTACACAGGCAGGCAGATCCACGAGCAGTTGAGGCGGGTGAAGATGACGTCACAGCGCCGCTCACCTAGACCGCCACCGGGTGTACCAAGATGGCCGCAGCTCCGGAGCTGGGCCGAAGCTGCGGCCTTTCCTATGGGCTCAATCCACGGATCGCACACCATGCAATCCGCGGATTGAGAGGTGAGAGCCAGATGCAGCCATCAAAAGAGCCACATCTGTCTCGCAAGCCATAGGTTCCCTACCCCTGGTCTAGAGGATATTGGTTATGAGGAAAGGTTCTCTCTGATTCTCTCTGGAGAAGAGACGCTTGAGAGGGGATATGATTTAAACTTTAAAAAAAAAAAAAACGTACTGGTGACCCCACAATAGGGATAAAACTTTTTTTGCAGGAGGGAGTTTAACAAGACATGTTAAACAGGGTTCTTTACTGTAAGAACGGCAAGGATGTGGAATTCCTTTCCACGGGCACTGGTCTCAGCAGGGAGCATTGATAGTTTCAAAAAACTATATTGGATAAGCACCTGAATGACCACAATATACAGGGATATACAATGTAATAATGACACATAATCACACATAGGTTGGACTTGTGTCTTTTTTTTTTTTTTTTTTATTGTACATCATGGGACACAGGGCCTAAGTAATATGGGTTATGGGCCACCTTCTGGTGTTGACAGTTGTATACCCAATAGTTCAGTCCCCTATATAACCCCTCCTCCTTCCAGGAGTACCTCAGTTTTTTTTTTGCCAGTGTCTAAGGTGTTGGTCACAAGTGAAGATGTGCTCTGAAGAGCTCCAGGAGGGATCCATGTCGAAATTAAAAAAAACCTCCACAACCGGATTCATCTACACCACTGAGGCCACAGGATGGTACCCAGGCCTTGTATAGACTAACAAGGTTTTGCTTGTAATGCTTCTCTTTTTTGGGCTAGAACCTAGGAAGCAGGACTCTCTTTCGTCTTGCTACATTACCTAAAGTTGCTCCTGAGGGGTGCTATAAAGGTCCAAAGGAGTGGAGCCCCTATTAAAAGGGACATGATCTTTGAAGGTTTACTAACGCAGCCCGCCGTGATGGGTGATGTTTGGATCTGTCTGTTTAAAACAGCAGTATCCTGCAGTGAGGATAAGGTAAGAGAAGAAGCATAGGAATGTAAAAAGTTCACCTATGCCTTTTCTTCCATATATTTTAAACATTATAATGCCTTAAAAATCCTCTAGAGGGAGTAAAGATACACATTCCCGTTTTCAGCAGCTCTGTGTCCAGCTACAACAGCATGGTGTGTCCCTGTATCGGGGGGGAAACTAAGCAGCAAGGGGTACATTATGTATACTGCACGAGGTATATTACATCCTATCTGTAAGCACAAGATTGAGCAGATGATTATTCAAGGAGTGACGGCATTAAAGGCTGTTTCACACTTACAATTTAACCCCCCCCCGCGCGGCAGTGCGGGGCGGCTTGCCAATACTTAGCATGGCATTGGCATCCTCTAATGCCCAGAACGGGGAATGTGTGTTTTAAAGGCACCATTTTTGCTGTTTCAAGCTGCGGAGGGACACAAGAGTGATGATATATGTGAGGTTTGTTGACACAGATATTCCTTTGACAAATTTTGCTACTGCAACAGGCTGAACATTAATAGCAGCAGCAAAGCTGGACTATTGCTCAAGCAATGCATGCATTCCTTCCGGTAGTACCTCTGCTTTGTGCATTGGGCTATGGTCGGAAGGAAGATTAAAATCACCTCAAAGGGCTCTAGAAAGACTATAGTCACTAGGGAGCCTAGACCCATCTCAAAAGAGGGCATCCTCCCCTGAGAGTAATATGGCTGGTCAGAATGAGCCATCAGGAGGGGCAAGGGTTGCAGATGCTTTTAGCAATACAGCCCCTGTATATATATATAGTTTCATAGTTAGTAAGGTTGAATAAAGACACCAGTCCATCCAGTTCAACCTGAGTGAGTGCCTACAATTACCCCTATCCCTGTGCATTGCACAGTCATATTGGTCCCTACCCTCAAGAAGCCCACAATCCAAGGTCCCCATTCATGTACTAGGGCCAATTTTGGACATACGCCAATTAACCTACTTGCTTGTCTTTGGATTGTGGGAGGAAACCGGAGTACCCGGAGGAAACCCGCGCAAGCACAGGGAGAACATGCAAACTCCAGGCAGGTAGTGTCGTGGTTGGGATTCGAACCAGTGACCCTTCTTACTGCTAGGTGAGAGTGCTAACCACTACACCACTGTGCTGCCCCATATATGACTAAGGAGATTTTTTTTTTCTCCAAACATTCAAAAAAATTGATGCTTTAATCGCATCCCAGAGTGGGACTAAGCATAACAGGTCCCTGTCCTGTCATTGTCATTGCTCAGGACCCTCATGCTGAGGAACAAGGGGCGAGAGATGACAAATTTCTTTCAAATCAGGAATATGCTGATGTCTGAAGAACTTAATAGGAAACGATCAGGTTCGCAGGAAAGGTGGTTGCTACAGTCTTTACTGAGAAATAAGCACAGTCAGACGATGAGCCCACTTCTGGTTTGGGTTGACTAAAGCTTCCTCAATCTGTTCATGCTTTTCCTATCCATTTATGGCTAAAAAAAAAAGCCTATGTATTCTGAGTGGGAACACCCACATAAACAGTTTGTTCCTCCGAAAAAGTTTTCAATACTTTATCCTATGGAGGAAAAGTTCTATAAGAAATTAGGATTTCCAGCAGTTGACACTGCTATATCCTCTATACCTGACTTATTCAGTAGACAATGCTCATATGCTAAAGGATCCAACAGATAAGATGTTGGAATTCCTTTTTAAAAGCTATATTTCGCTTGCAGGTTCAGCCTGTGCTGGCAGTGATCAGAGTATCTCAGTCCCTAAAGGACCAGTTTATGGAGATACTCAGGATTATTCCTGATCAGCAGGCCCAAGATTTGGCCCGAATATCAGGAGTGTTGTGTTTTACAGTAGACACTATGAAAGATTATATTCTCCAGGCCTCATGGCTCATGCTAGGGCTGGTACATGTGCATAGAATCCTATGGTTGAAAAATTGGTCGGCCAAAGCGCCTTGCAAAAGCTCTTGGCCAGTTTCCCATTTCATGGTGAACGGTTATTGGGAGACAATCTGGATCAGTATAGCCAAAGAATTTCTAAAGGGAAAAGTTCCCTTTTACCGGTTTAAAAGAAGTTTAAGCATCTTTTCTTTTAAAACATGCTTTTTCTCCGGTGCCAGGGGCATCAGCCTCAAGGTAGTTTTGACGGCCTCCACCGTCAGGTTCAAGAGGTAAACCTCAGGGTTAGTCCTAGGGCCAAAAGAGGACCTGGGGGCGGAAACTCTCAAAACAAAATGCTAAAGCCTCTTTATGAAGGGGCACCCCCGCTTGCTTGAGTGGGGGGGAAGGCTACTACAGTTTTCAAGGGTCTGGCAGGAACAATGTCAACAGATGGGTGGCTTCCTCAATTTCTCTAGGTTACAAACTAGGGTTTTGAGCTTTCCCGTCTCCTTGTTTTTTCTCAGATCAAACATTTCCAGAGATCCAGTGAAAAATAAGTCTTTCTATTGGAAGAGCAAGGATTGGGGTTTTTATTCAAACCTTTTCACAATTCCAAAACGGGGATGTCAGACCCATTTTAGATGGCTAAGATCTAACCTGGTTTTTGAATGCCGTTCTTTTTGCATGGAGTCAGTCTGATCAGTAGTCTCCATTCTACAAGGAGGAGAACTTCTTGCGTCAATTGACATCGAGGATGCTTTCCTCCATGTACCGATTTTCCCCACTCACCAGAAATTTCTATATGTCAAGGTAGAAAATCTTAATTTCCAGTTTGTAGCTCTGCCTTCGGTCTAGCTACTGCATCACGAGTGTTTTACAAAGGTCATGGCTCCTACTTTAACCAGGTTAGGGGCTCAAGGTATAACAATACTAGCCTACTTAGACCATCTACTCTTGATAGACCAATCGGTAGCCCGCTTAAAACCAAAGTTTGGTCAGCTACCTGGATTACCTACGTTGGATTCTCAACCTAGAAAAATCCTCCTTAAAACCATCAAGGAGATTGCAGTACTTGGGTCTGATCATAGCTACAGCTCAGAAGAGGCAGTTTTTTCCAAGGGAACGGATTCAGTTGATCAAAACAAAGAATCCTTCTATTTGACTTTCCATGAAATTGTTGGAAAGACGGTGGCTTCTTTCGAGGCAGTTTTCTTGTGTGCAGTTTCTTTCAAAGACTGTTGCAAAACAGTATCCTGTCAACTTTGAACAAGAAGGTCCAAGCTCTGGACTTCCCAATGCGTTTATCCCCCGTCAGAGTCCCAATTGGTGGTAACAGATGCCAGCCTTATTGGCTGGGGAGCAGTCCTGGAAGAATCGTCTGTCCAAGGGAAATGGTCCAAATCAGAGATGACCTGATTATATTCTAGAAATTCGAGCAGTACGCCTGTCCCTGGAGGCCTGGATGCTCAGACTATGGAATTATCCTGTCAGGATCCAATCTGACAATGCCACAGCTGTGGCCTATATCAATCACAAAGGGGGCATGAGAAGTTGTGCAGCCCAGAGAGAGGGGAATCTTATTCTATCAGCAATTTTCATTCCAGGGATAGGGAATTTGCAGGTGAACTAGTTGAGTCGCCAACAATTGTTCCCGGGAGAATGGTCCATTCACCTCAACATCTTTCTGTCGTTATGCCAAAAATGGAGAGTTCCAGACGTGAATCTGTTTGCATCCAGGTCCAACAACAAGATCGACAACTTTGTGTCAAGGACAAGGGATCCAATGGTATACGGAACAGATGATTGTTTTTTCCGTGGGATCAGTTTTTCACTGATCTATATGTTCCCTTCTGTTCTGCTTCTGCGCCTTCTCGCAGGATCAAGCAAGAAGGGAAGGAGGTGGTTCTTGTGGCCCAGGAGATCTTGGTTTGCCGAGATCATAAAAATGGCGGTAGGGGACCCTTGGACCCTACTGCTATAGCCAGACCTATGGCAAGGTCCGGTATTCCATCCTACCTTACAAAAGCTAAATTTAGCGGTTTGGCTATTGAGACCCACATTCTAAAAGATCGTGGACTGTTGGCTTCAGTAGTTTCTACTTGGTTAATACTAGGAAGCCAGGCTCCGGAGTCGTATATTATAGAATCTGGAAGGCATATGTCTTTTGGTGTCAATCCAGGTGCTGGCACCCCAGGAAATATGTCATAGGTAGGATCCTTGAATTCCTACTTATAGGATTAGAAATTAAGCTGGCCTTGAGTACTATCAAGGCCAGAAGTCTGCTTTATCGGTGCGGTGTGTGTGTGGGGGGGGGGGGGGGGGGGGTTTGGGTTTATGTTTTTTTTTTAACGACCTCTTCACACTCTGGTTCATAACTTTATTGAGGGGGTAATGCGGATTAATCCTCCAGTCGGGTCACCCCTGAACCCTTGGGACTTAAATTTAGTCCTGTCGGCTTTACAGAAGCAGCTTTTTGAGCCAATACAAGATATTCCCTTGGTCCTCTTGACGAGGAAAAAATCATTTTCTTGGTTGCCATATCTTCTGTAGGAAGAGTATCAGAGTTGCCTGCTCTTTCTTGTAAAGAGCTATATTGGTTTATTCATAAGGATGAGGTTGTATTGCAGCCTCATCCTGAGATCCTATTGAAGGTAGCATCGGTTTTTCATTTAAACCAGGATATTGTTCTGCCTTTCATTTTTTCCAGAATTTGTGAAAGAAAGATCACTACATTCTCTTGATGTGGTGAGAGTGGTCAGTCTATTAAGTATCAGCTCAGATTCATAAAACAGATGTTTTGTTTGTGTTGCCAGACGGTCCTAAAAGAGGACAGGCAGCATCAAAATCTACTATTTCTAAATGGATTTGTCAAGTGATTGTTCATATTAAAGCACACTTTTCCAGGGCTGTTGGTGCTTATTGGGCAGTGCATCACCAAACCTCCATGGCTCAGATCTGCAAGATCGCAACTTGGTCTTCAGTCCATACATTTACCAGATTCTATCAAGTAGATGTAAAAGATCATGAGGATATCGCCTTTGGGTGCAGTGTGCTGCAGTATGAGTCCTCTAGTCTCTTGGTGCCCTACTTTTGTCTTCCTCCCTTCAGTTGGCATTGCTATGGGACATTCCACATAGTAACTACTATAGCTCTGTGTCCCTCCCTTGTTTGGTATACACGTGTATTGCTTTGCTACAAAACTGAGGTACTCCCACCAGTGGGAGGGGTTATATAAGGAGTGCACTTTTTTAATTTAGGGAGTGCCAGTGTCCATCACCTGAAGGTGGCCTATAACCCACATAGTAATTACTATGGCTCTGTGTCCTGTGATGTATGATGAGAAAAGGATTTTACAGGTAAGCTGTTATAAAAATCCTATTTTCTACTATTGCTCAGCAAATAGTACATTTTTTATTAGAGTGCCTCTGCTTTTGTGCTTAGCACTATGGCTTCCAAGGTTACCACAAAGACACCTAAAGTTCCACCCCAGGTGCTGGCAACTCCAGTCATGCCTCTACACTGTCATTCTCTCCAGAGATACCAGATATGGCAAGCCATTCTGAGTCTTTGGAACTGATTGGTACGTCTGCTTCTCTCACTTCAGCCCCTGTATCTGTGACTGAAGACGACTCGGCCTGCAGTCACAGTAATAGGCATCTCTCAGTCCCTAAAGGACCAGTTCACAGATGCTCTTAAAGAGCTCCCTGCACAACAGGCCCGTGACTTAGCTGAACTACCAAAGGCATGTTTTGCCATAGATGCTATGAAGGACTCTATACAGCAGGCATTTCGCCTTGCGCTTGTGCTAGTACACATGCGTAGGACCCTTTGATTAAAAAATTGGTAATCCGAAGCTTCTTGCAAAAAGCTTCTAGCTAGTTTCCCGTTTCATGTGTAGCGACTATTTGGCGATAATTTGGATAAATACATCCAAACAATTTCTAGTGGGAAGAGTACTCTTTTGCCAGTCAAAAGAAAGTATAATCGTCCTTCATTTAAACTGACTTTTTTTTTTCCTCCTGCGCCAGGGGCATCCGCCTCTAGGCAGTGGCGACGGCCTCCTCCGTCAGACTCCTAGATGAAAACCTCAGGTTCAACCTCAAAGGAGCCTGGGGCCAGAAATCTGAAAAACAAACTACTAAAGCCTTATCACAAAGAGGCGTCCCCCCTCACCAGAGTGGGGGGGAAGACTTCTGCATTACTCATAAGTCGAGCCTGTTGCAAAACGGTATCCTGTCTGCTTGGAACAAAACGATCCAAGCTTTGGACTTGCCAGTGAGGCTGTCCCCAAGAGTGTCCCAAAGCCTCAGTTGGTGGTTACTAACCCAGAATCTGCTGAAAGGAAGAACCTTCAGACCAATTATCTGGAAAGTAGTAATGACAGATGCCAGCCTCGCAGTACCAGAGACGACTGTCCAGGTGCAGTGGTCAAGATCCGAAAGAGCCCTGCCCATCAACATCCTAGAGATTCGGGCAGTGTGTCTGGCTCTGAAAACCTGGACCCCCAGGTTAAAGAATTGTCTTGTCAGGATACAATCCAACAATGCCACAGCTGTGGCCTATATCAATCACCAAGAGGGCACCAAGAGTCTCTGCTCAGAGAGAGGTGAACCATATTCTAACTTGGTCAGAAAAGAATGTTCCATGCCTATCGGCAGTCTTCATACCGGGAGTGGAGATTTGGCAGGGGGACTAAAGTTGCCAGCAGTTTATTCCCGGGGGAATGGTCTCTTCACCCGGATGTTTTTTGGGCTGTTTGCCAAAGATGGGGGACTCTGACGTAGATCATCTAGCGTCCGGATTCAACATGAAGTTAGTCAACTTTGTGTCCAGGATAAGGGATCCACTCGCATGTGGAACAGATGTGCTGGTAACCCCCGTGGGATCAGTTCTTACTAATCTATGCATTCCCTCCTATTCAGTTGCTGCCACAAATTCTTTGCAGGATCAAGCTGGAAAGAAACTTGGTAATTCTGTTAGCACCAGCATGGTCCAGGAGGTCATGGTACGCAGAAATCTTAAAGCTGGCAGTGGAGGGTTCATGGGCCCCTCCCATTAAGACCAGACCTGTGCTCACAGGGGCCAATATTCCATCCTACTTTTACGAACGCTGAATTTAACAGCCTGGCTATTGAAACCCACATTCTGAAGAAATGTGAGCTTTCCGGGTCAGTTATCTCTACTTTGATTAATGCTAGGAAACCAGCTTCCAGAACTATATATTATAGGGTTTGGAAGGCTTATGTTTCCTGGTGTGAATCCAAGGGTTGGCACCCTCGGAGATGTATCGTAGGCAGAATTCTTGCCTTTCTACAATTAGGCGTAGAGATGAAGTTGGCCCTGAGTACTATTGAGGGCCAAGTCTCAGCCTTATCAATTTTATTTCAAAGACCGCTTGCTACGCATTCTTTAGTCCTTAGGTTTTATGCAAGGGGTAATGCGGATTAATCCGCCAGTTAAATCACCTTTTGAGCCCTTGGGACTTAAATTTAGTTTTGTCAGTGTTACAAAAATGCCCACTTGAACTGATACAGCATATTCCCTTAGTCCTTCTGACAAGGAAGCTGCTATTTTTGGTTGCTATATCCTCAGCAAGGAGGGTTTTGGAATTGGCTACTCTTTCTTGTTAAGAGACATATTTGATTATGCATGAGGACAGAGCGGTATTGCGTCCTCATCCATGCTTTTTGCAAAAAGTAGTTTCAGGTTTTCACCTGAACCAAGATATTGTCCTGCCATCATTTTTTCCAAAACCATGTTCCAGGGAAGAAAAGTCACTACATTGTCTTGATGTGGTGAGAGCAGTGAAAATCTATTTGAAGGCAACTGCTCAGATTCGTAAGACTGATGTCTTATTTATTCTGCCAGTGAAATCCACTGTCGCTAAGTGGATTCGGCAAGTGATAATTCAAGCTTATGATTTAAAGGGTAAGATTCCCCCGTTTTTCAAGTTAAGGCGCACTCTACCAGGTCGGTTAGTGCTTCTTGGGCAGTGCGTCACCAGGCCTCCATGGCTCAGATCTGCAAAGCCGCAACTTGCTCTTCAGTGCATACTATCAAGTGGATGTAAGGCGGTATGAGGATATGACCTTCTGGTGCAGTGTGCTGCAGGCAGCAGTATAAGTCCTCAAGTCTGGGGCTGCCCTATGGGTTGTCTCTCCCTACCCTCAAATAGCATTGCTATGGGACATCCCATTAAGTTATTACTTAGGCTCTGTGTCCCATGATGTACGATAAAGAAAATAGGATTTTTGTAACAGCTTACCTGTAGGCTCCCCCCAAGTGGGCTAAAAAAAAGTGCAAGGGCTGTGTATACCTGAATGTGGATGCTCAATTGTTCCAAACAGTGCTGTTCATGTCAGTTGGGATGCAGCGATGGCACAGACAATTTGACAGGCATGTGGCTGCATGGCCCTGAACGTACACTGTTTTGCTGTCAGATTGGGGAAAGCAGCACTTTGATCAGCACTTGGGCCCCATTCACACCCAGAACGCAATGCACACAACCTATGTGATTGCGTTTGTTGCATTAGGTAGCCCATAAAAAATTTGGTTTGGCATACTTCAACGCACATAACCACCACCTTTTATTTATTTATTCATTTATTTTTATTTAAAAAAACAACTTTTTTGAAAAGTATATGCATGGTACTTAAGTAAAATCTGGACAAGACAACAGTACATACATTGTCACATCATATCACTTATTTGGCATAGGTCCGTGTATTAGGCGTGAGTAGAACTAAGTCATCTTCGTTATAAAGCTTAGAGACTAATGAATACAGTCATCATACAACAGAAAGTAAAATAGCAAATTAAGTGCATGTGTTTAATCTCCTTTTCCCCGTAACGCACAAAACTATTGCTGCATTTTCTGTTTTTTGCAGGATACTGTATAGTGCACTTACACTCTGTGTTTTCAAATTCCTGTCATTATCGTGTTAATATAAATATTTAGATCCATAATAATATTTTCATTTATGTGAGCATTACTTTTTGATAAGTTTCTGTCCCACTCAGTCTGTAGTATGTTTGTTTGTGTTTTTTTTTTTTTTTTACAATATTTACTTAGTTTATTCACATTAATGTTGTGCCCTTTGCAGAGTCTTCATAAGCACAGAACTCATTGGAGGTCCCAGCCTTTAGATGGCAATGTTACTATGGTGAGTTTTTTTTATACAGTAAGTAAATACGTTTTTTTTTTATTTATATATAAAATAAAGCTTTCCTGTAAACTTGTTACTCTGGCACATCCTGTAAAATCCTTCTTGTGTCTGTTAAATGTTAGTTTTACTGCAAATACTACAGGTTCAGCATCACGCAATGGCATGGCTTCTTCTAGTTCAGTTTGGTCTCATAAAGGCAAGAGCATACAGCTAATGCTGAATTGAGTAAGCATTGCCAGGCAAGGAACTGGTGTGTCCGTTTTTGTGTGTGGGAGTAGATATATCTCAATCATAGAAACACCAGCGTCTTATTTATTTGAAAGGGGAAAATGCAAATTCAAAACGTTGAAAATTTTACTTTAACCACTTTGCCTCTCATGCCTGTTCACATTTCTGCAATGACCTTGTTCATTCAGCAATAACTTTGTCATTTCTAAAAGATAACAAGGTAATCCATATATAGATTTTTTTTTTTAGGGGCAAATAAAGCTTTCTTCTCACTATAGTCTTTTGTAACAATTTTTTTTTTTCCCCCCCTTTAATCGTCTTTCAGGACAGCCACCTGAGACCTTGGCTCCTCTCTGTAGGACGCACCGTGCCAGCCCTCTTTAAACTTCCTCCTCCCCTGCTGGCTCCTCGGTTATTTGTGTTGTTTCCGCCTTTTGGCTAAGATCAAGTGTAGTGTTCTTATCAGTTACCAGTAGGTGGCGCTTGCTTCCG